>NC_046169.1:15433400-15666212 GCF_011064425.1 Rattus rattus | reverse complement strand
TGCTAGAAACCCCATCTCTAATCATCCCCTTCCTTTCATCAACAAAGGCCTTTGGGATGGACCTTTTTTATGGATGTGCTATTCCTACTGCCTTCCTTTCCTGCATGGTAGGAAGATTAAGGCAGGATTGGCCCTAGTATACCCATTTTTATCAGTAACTCTTTGCCCTTGGTCAATAGAATGAAAAGAACGCTCCTGCAAACCTGTGATCAATCCTTGCTCGTATTGGGCCCTTTAATGTTTGCAGCCACAATGGCTCTTTCTTTGTCTATCCCAGGAATACAAAGTGGAATACAGAGGAAGGTCTCTAAGATGTATTCTGCTTCCTTGTACACATGGGATGGTGTTACACTAGGAAACCCAAATTATAGTGGACTTAAATGTGCCTAAAATATACTGCCTAGTGCCAGACTCCACAAGATTGAAACAACACCAGATACTGAGTCTTGTTAAACAGCATTTCCTAGATAGAGCAGGATAACCAAGATGTCCTCTGACTTCTGTGTGCACACAGGGGGGAGCAATCTGTACATATATGTGTACACACACCACACACAACCCCTTGCACTAAGAAAGATAAAACGGTACAAATCATTTGTATAAAACTACATTTGTCCAGGTAGAGCCCAGAGAGAAGTATAAAATATGGACCCACAGTGTCATAGTGGGTGAGTCAGGATAGCTTCAGCTTTCCGTCACAGCAGTTCATTTTGAGACGGCCACACCCAGGCTCTCCATCCACTCAGCCTCAGATCCCTCAGGAGCACTCAGGTGGGACAGATGAAGGACAGAAATAATTCCACTTCATTGCGGACAATAAGCTTCCTTGGGTGGATGTCGTCTGGCACAGCCAAGCTGGAGGTCATTTCCCACGCATCCACAAAGGCCACGCGGAGACCAACAAAGGCAGCGCGGAGGAAGCGGTTCATCTGGAGTGTGAGCCAGTCACTGCCATACACCGATTTGTAGCCAGTGTTGGCCAGTTTGATGGCGACCAGAGTACTGGGTTCCCGGTCCAGCAGGGCCTTCACAGCTGCCGAATCCCTGCCAGTCTTGGGCAAAGATGGAGGGAGGAACGTGGTGAAGTGGGCTCCCATACCCAGCACCACCACTGTGTAGGGCCCCCCCAGGCCATGTAGTTCTCTGGCCACAGAGTGCAGGGAGGCCACTGGGGTGAGAGCGAGCATGCAGGGGCCAGCTGTGTGCCCTCAGTGCAACACTGTCCCCGAGTTGTCTCCACGGCCATCAGGGGACCTACTTGATAAGTGGCGTGTAGGTCAACTGGCTTCAGGGCTGTACGGAGGAGGAGAAACAAGGTTTTAACATAGGGAACCAAGCAACATGACTCAGACAGGAAGGGCTCTCACTGCCGGCACGCATTACTAGGGATTAATTCCCTGAGATTCGTATGGTAGGAGAAACTCAACTCTTGCACATGGTCCTCTGATCTTCTCACACACTAGAGTATGTGAGTGTACACACACACGCGCACACACACACACACACACACACACACGCTGCACACACACACACACACACACGCCAACAAACACAGAGTAAAATTACATGGGATTGTTAATTATCTTCTTGTATACATCTCATTTATTTGTTTGTTTGTTTGTTTTCTGGCAACAAGGTTCACTACGCTATCATGGCTGGCCTGAGATTGACAAGACTGGCCGTGAAGTCACAGATCTGTTTGCCTCTGTTTTACATGTCTTTGGAACAAAGGTAAGCAGCACTATACCCAGTACACACACACACACACACACACACACACACACACACACACACCACACACACAGACACACACACACACAGAGACACACAGAGACACAGACACACAGAGTGAATTAACATGGGATTATTAATTACCTTTTTGCATACATCTCATATATGTATATGCCACTAAGTAGACAAGGCTGCCCCTGAAGTCACAGATCTGTTTGCCTCTGTTTCCCAGGTGTTCAGATTAAAGGTATGCAGCACTATACCCAGTACACACACACACACACACACACACACACACACACACACACACACACACACACACACTTCTCTGTGTAGCCCCAGCTGACCTGGAATAGACTAGACCAAGTTAGTCTCAAATTCATAGGGAGCTACCTGCTTCTGCCTTCCAGATCCTGAGAGATATGGGCCACCACACTCAGATGATTGTGTCTTTTAATTATGTGTATGCTACCATGTGTCTCTGTCTGATATGTGCAAGTGGGTGCAGGCGCCTCAAGAGGCCAGAAGAGGGTGTCAGACTCCCTGGAGTTTGAGCTTGTGCACTTGTGAGCCACTGAGTAGGACCATTTCAATCATTCCTGTTCTCACCTCGTGACACTTCTTCCTTCTATTATTCTGCAGGGCTGGGGATGAACCCAGGGCCTCTCAGGTGCTAGACTCGTGCTCCACTCCTGAGATGCACTCCCTACCCCCTCAATGGAGCATCAGAGGTAGTGCTCCATATCTGTGGTTGTGGCTGGCTGTGGCTCAGTGGTAAGCTCCTGCTAGAATCTCTCACTGAGGAACTGGGGGAAGTATGGCTCAGTGGTAGTCTACTTGCCTATAATCCCCCTGTGATGCTGGGGTTTTGCTCAGTGATAGAGATTTGATATGCAAATGCAAAGACCTGAGTATGATCCACAGAGCCCACATTAAAAACAGTCAGACTTGGTGCCTTTTGGTTGTAAGGCTATAGCTGGCAGCAAATAGATAAGATACGTAGGGCTTGATGGCCACCCAGCCTAGCCTATTTGGAAAGTTCAATAAGAGGCAATGTCTCAAAAAATTGTTATGAAGCGTGTGTGTGTGTGTGTGCGTGTGTGTGTGTGTGTGTGTGTGTGTGTGTGTTCAACAGAGGGGACTCTTGTGTGCACACAACCATTTGAGGGAGTCTTATGTGGGCCATGCTAGATTTTACCTTCTTTGTAGCTGAAAATGGCTGACTTGGAATTCCCAACCTAACTGCCAGTATCTTGAGGTAGTTGGAATATGCTTGGCTCAGGAAGTGGCAATATTCAGAGGTGTGGCCATGTTGGAGTAGATGTGGCCTTGATGGAGAAAGTGCATCATGTGGGCATGGACTTTAAGACTCTCATCCTAGCTGCCTGGAAGCCAGTCTTCTTGTAGCAGCCTTCAGATGAAGATGGAGAACTCTCAGCTGCTCTGTACCTTGCCTGCCTGAATGCTGCCATGTTCCCACCTTCATGATGTCAGACTGAACCTCTGAACCTGTAAGCCAGCCACAATTAAATGTTGTCCTTATGAGTTGCCTTGGTCATGGTGTCTGCTCACAGAAGGAAACCCTACCTGAGACATATCTCCAGAGTGCTGTAACCATAGGAGTACACCACTATAGTCAGGCTGCTGTTGTATTTCTCTCTGCACCCTAGGCAGGGACGCTGAGATCCAAGGATGTGTAGTGTTTTACCATGACCATAAACAGGGTGGCAGGGATGTAGCTCAGCATGTGAGATGTTTGCCTGGGGTGGCAGGGCTAGCGGATGACTCAATAGGTAAAAGACCCCGAAGACCTGAGCTCCATCCCTGGAAGCAGAAAACTGACTTCTGAAAGGTGTCCTCTGAACTCCACACGTGTGCCAGGACATGTGCACAACCTAGGACATACCACACACATGCACACACAATGAGCATGCACATGCACACTGATGTTAATAAAATAAAACACAGTAGACTGTATCTAAGAGTGACATCAGAAATTGTTTTCTGTCCTCCACCACAGACACACACACACATACACACAGGCACACACATACACACACACACGCACACACAAACACATGTGCATGTGCATACATGCACACACATACACTAGATGGTGGCTGCAGATTTTATTTAGAAACACAGCAATGGCTCTTTTGCTATCGCCCCACATTGCATTGTGTGAAGGATTGTAGCCTTGTCCCTTAGCTATTCTCCTGAATGACTTCCTTCTGGCAGGCTGTGATGTGCATAGGTTAGTAGACATCTTGCCTACCATGCAACCCTGCGTTATATCCCAAACACCTCAAGCATCACACCAACAGGGTGTGGTAACACATGCCTGTAATTTAATCACATGGGAGGTAGAGATAGGAGGATCAGAGCTTCAAGGTCAACCTTGGTTACACATGGACCTCCAGGCCAGCCTGAGTTCCGTGAATATTTCCTTGATTCATACACACACACACACACACACAGAGACACACACACATGTACACACGCATACACATGCACACACACACACACAAGCATGCAGGCAGGCATGCACATGCATGAGTTTCTTAAAACTCACTCTTAGCTGGGATTTGCTTTTAAGTGTAGAATTCAGAATGCACAGGGTGGTGGGTCTTGTGTCTTTGCTGTCATCTTTTTTTTTTTTTTCTGCTTTTATTCCCTTTCCCTGTTTCCGGGCAAACATCCCTTCCCCCCTTCCCTTCTTTATGGGTGTTCCCCTCCCCATCCTCCCCCCCTTGCCGCCCTCCCCCCAACAATCTAGTTCACTGGGGGTTCAGTCTTAGCAGGACCCAGGGCTTCCCCTTCCACTGGTGCTCTTACTAGGATATTCATTACTACCTATGAGGTCAGAGTCCAGGGTCAGTCCATGTATAGTCTTTAGGTAGTGGCTTAGTCCCTGGAAGCTCTGGTTGCTTGGCATTATTGTACATATGGGGTCTCGAGCCCCTTCAAGCTCTTCCAGTTCTTTCTCTGATTCCTTCAACAGGGGTCCTATTCTCAATTAAGTGGTTTGCTGCTGGCATTCGCCTCTGTATTTGCTGTATTCTGGCTGTGTCTCTCAGGAGAGATCTACATCCGGCTCCTGTCGGCCTGCACTTCTTTGCTTCATCCATCTTGTCTAATTGGATGGCTGTATATGCATGGGCCACATGTGGGGCAGGCTCTGAATGGGTGTTCCTTCTGTGTCTGTTTTAATCTTTGCCTCTCTATTCCCTGCCAAGGGCATTCTTGTTCCCCTTTTAAAGAAGGAGTGAAGCATTCGCATTTTGATCATTCATCTTGACTTTCATTTGTTCTAGGCATCTAGGGTAATTCAAGCATTTGGGCCACTTATCAATGAGTGCATACCATGTGTGTTTTTCTGTGATTGGGTTACCTCACTCAGGATGATATTTTCCAGTTCCGATCATTTGCCTACGAATTTCATAAAGTCATTGTTTTTGATAGGGGAGTAATATTCCTTTGTGTAGATGTACCACATTTTCTGTATCCATTCCTCTGTTGAAGGGCATCTGGGTTCTTTCCAGCTTCTGGCTATTATAAATAAGGCTGCGATGAACATAGTGGAGCCGTGTCTTTTTTTATGTTGGGGCATCTTTTGGGTATATGCCCAAGAGAGGTATAGCTGGATCCTCAGGCAGTTCAATGTCCAATTTTCTGAGGAACCTCCAGACTGATTTCCAGAATGGTTGTACCAGTCTGCAATCCCACCAACAATGGAGGAGTGTTCCTCTTTCTCCGCATCCTTGCCAGCATCTGCTGTCACCTGAGTTTTTGATCTTAGCCATTCTCACTGGTGTGAAGTGAAATCTCAGGGTTGTTTTGATTTGCATTTCCCTTATGACTAACGATGTTGAACATTTCTTTAGGTGTTTCTCAGCCATTCGGCATTCCTCAGCTGTGATTTCTTTGTTTGGCTCTGAACCCCAATTTTTGATAGGGTTATTTGTCTCCCTGAGGTCTAACTTCTTGAGTTCTTTGTGTATTTTGGATATAAAGCCTCTATCTGTTGTAGGATTGGTAAAGATCTTTTCCCAATCTGTTGGTTGCCGTTTTGTCCTAACCACAGTGTCCTTTGCCTCACAGAAGCTTTGCAGTTTTATGAGATCCCATTTGTCGATTCTTGAACTTAGAGCATAAGCCATTGGTGTTTCGTTCAGGAAATTTTTCCAGTGCCCATGTGTTACAGATTCTTCCCTATTTTTCCTTTATTAGTTTGAGTGTATCTGGTTTGATGTGGAGGTCCTTTATCCACTTGGACTTAAGCTTTCTACAGGGTGATAAGCATGGATCGATCTGCATTCTTCTACATGTTGACCTCCAGTTGAACCAGCACCATTTGCTAAAAATGCTATCTTTTTTCCATTGGATGGTTTTGGCTCCTTTATCAAAAATCAAGTGCCCATAGGTGTGTGGGTTCATTTCTGGGTCTTCAATTCTATTCCATTGGTCTATCTGTCTGTCTCTGTACCGATACGATGCAGTTTTTATCACTATTGCTCTGTAATACTGCTTGAGTTCAGGGATAGTGATTTCCCCGGAAGTCCTTTTATTGTTGAGGATAGTTTTAGCTATCCTGGGTTTTTTGTTATTCCAGATGAATTTGTAAATTGTTCTGTCTAACTCTTTGAAGAATTGGATTGGTATTTTGATGGGGATTGCATTGAATCTGTAGATCGCTTTTGATAAAATGGTTATTTTTACTATATTAATCCTGCCAATCCATGAGCATGGGAGATCTTTCCATCTTCTGAGGACTTCTTCAATTTCTTTCTTCAGAGTCTTAAAGTTCTTATTGTACCAAATCTTTTTTTACTTGCTTGGTTAAAGTCACACCGAGGTACTTTATATTATTTGGGTCTATTATGAAGGTGTCGTTTCCTAATTTCTTTCTCGGCTTGTTTCTCTTTTTGTGTAGGAAGGCTACTGATTTATTTGAGTTAATTTTATACCCAGCCACTTTGCTGAAGTTGTTTATCAGCTTTAGTAGTTCTCTAGTGGAACTTTTGGGATCACTTAAATATACTATCATATCATCTGCAAATAGTGATATTTTGACTTCTTCTTTTCCGATCTGTATCCCTTGACCTCCTTTTGTTGTCTGATTGCTCTGGCTAGAACTTCAAGAACTATATTGAATAAGTAGGGAGAGTGGGCAGCCTTGTCTAGTCCCTGATTTTAGTGGGATTGCTTCAAGTTTCTCTCCATTTAGTTTAATGTTAGCAACTGGTTTGCTGTATATGACTTTTACTATGTTCGGGTATGGGCCTTGAATTCCTATTCTTTCCAGGACTTTTATCATGAAGGGGTGTTGAATTTTGTCAAATGCTTTCTCAGCATCTAATGAAATGATCATGTGGTTTTGTTCTTTCGGTTTGTTTATATAATGGATCACGTTGATGTTTTTCCGTATATTAAACCATCCCTGCATGCCTGGGATGGAGCCTACTTGATCATGGTGGATGATTGTTTGGATGTGCTCTTGGATTCTGTTTGCTAGAATTGTATTGAGTATTTTTGCGTCGATATTCATAAGGGAAATTGGTCTGAAGTTCTCTTTCTTTGTTGAGTCTTTGTGTGGTTTAGGTATAAGAGTAATTGTGGCTTCAAAGAAGGAATTCGGTAGTGCTCCATCTGTTTCAATTTTGTGGAATAGTTTGGATAATATCGGTACGAGGTCTTCTATGAAGGTCTGATATAATTCTGCACTAAACCCGTCTGGACCTGGGTTCTTTTTGGTTGGGAGACCTTTAATGACTGCTTCTATTTCCTTAGGAGTTATGGGGTTGTTTAACTGGTTTATCTGTTCCTGATTTAACTTCGGTACCTGGTATCTGTCTAGGAAATTGTCCATTTCCTGCAGATTTTCAAGTTTTGTTGAATATAGGCTTTTATAGTAAGATCTGATGATTTTTTGAATTTCCTCTGAATCTGTAGTTATGTCTCCCTTTTCATTTCTGATTTTGTTAATTTGGACACACTCTCTGCGTCCTCTCATTAGTCTGGCTGAGGGTTTATCTATCTTGTTGATTTTCTCAAAGAACCAACTTTTGGTTCTGTTGATTCTTTCTATGGTCCTTTTTGTTTCTACTTGGTTGATTTCAGCTCTGAGTTTGATTATTTCCTGCCTTCTACTCCTCCTGGGTGTATTTGCTTCTTTTTGTTCTAGAGCTTTTAGGTGTGCTGTCAAGCTGCTGACATATGCTCTTTCCTGTTTCTTTCTGCAGGCACTCAGCGCTATGAGTTTTCCTCTTAGCACAGCTTTCATTGTGTCCCATAAGTTTGGGTATGTTGTACCTTCATTTTCATTAAATTCTAAAAAGTCTTTAATTTCTTTTCGTTATTTCTTCCTTGACCAGGTTATCGTTGAGTAGAGCATTGTTCAATTTCCTCGTATATGTGGGCATTCTTCCCTTATTGTTAATGAAGACCAGTTTTAGGCCGTGGTGGTCCGATAGCACGCATGGGATTATTTCTATCTTTCTGTACCTGTTGAGGCCCGTTTTTTGACCAATTATATGGTCAATTTTGGAGAAAGTACCATGAGGAGCTGAGAAGAAGGTATATCCTTTTGCTTTAGGATAGAATGTTCTATAAATATCTGTTAAGTCCATTTGGCTCATGACTTCTCTTAGTCTGTCTACGTCTCTGTTTAATTTCTGTTTCCATGATCTGTCCATTGTTGAGAGTGGGGTGTTGAAGTCTCCTACTATTATTGTGTGAGGTGCAATGTGTGTTTTGAGCTTTAGTAAGGTTTCTTTTATGTATGTAGGTGCCCTTGTATTTGGGGCATACATATTTAGGATTGAGAGTTCATCTTGGTGGATTTTTCCTTTGATGAATATGAAGTGTCCTTCCTTACCTTTTTTGATGAATTTTAGTTGAAAATTGTTTTTATTTGATATTAGAATGGCTACTCCAGCTTGCTTCTTCTGACTATTTGCTTGGAAAGTTGTTTTCCAGCCTTTCACTCTGAGGTAGTGTCTGTCTTTGTCTCTGAGGTGTGTTTCCTGTAGGCAGCAGAATGCAGGGTCCTCATTGCATATCCAGTTTGTTAATCTGTGTCTTTTTATTGGGGAGTTGAGGCCATTGATGTTGAGAGATATTAAGGAATAGTGATTATTGCTTCCTGTTATATTCATATTTGGATGTGAGGTTATGTTTGTGTGCTTTTCTTCTCTTTGTTTTGTTGCCAAGACGATTAGTTTCTTGCTTCTTCTAGGGTATAGCTTGCCTCCTTATGTTGGGCTTTACCATTTATTATCCTTTGTAGTGCTGGATTTGTAGAAAGATATTGTGTAAATTTGGTTTTGTCATGGAATATCTTGGTTTCTCCATCTATGTTAATTGAGAGTTTTTTCAGGATACAGTAACCTGGGCTGCCATTTGTGTTCTCTTAGGGTCTGTATAACATCTGTCCAGGATCTTCTGGCTTTCATAGTTTCTGGCAAAAAGTCTGGTGTAATTCTGATAGGTCTGCCTTTATATGTTACTTGACCTTTTTCCCTTACTGCTTTTAATATTCTTTCTTTATTTTGTAAGTTTGGTGTTTTGACTATTATGTGACGGGAGGTGTTTCTTTTCTGGTCCAATCTATTTGGAGTTCTGTAGGCTTCTTGTATGCCTATGGGTATCTCTTTTTTTAGGTTAGGGAAGTTTTTTTCTATGATTTTGTTGAAGATATTTACTGGTCCTTTGAGCTGGGAGTCTTCACTCTCTTCTATACCTATTATCCTTAGGTTGATCTTCTCATTGAGTCTTGGATTTCCTGTATGTTTTGGACCAGTAGCTTTTTCCACTTTACATTATCTTTGACAGTTGAGTCAATGATTTCTATGGAATCTTCTGCTCCTGAGATTCTCTCTTCCATCTCTTGTATTCTGTTGGTGAAGCTCATATCTACAGCTCCTTGTCTCTTCTTTTGATTTTCTATATCCAGGGTTGTTTCCATGTGTTCTTTCTTGATTGCTTCTATTTCCATTTTTAATTCCTTCAACTGTTTGATTGTGTTTTCCTGGAATTCTTTCAGGGATTTTTGTGACTCCTCTCTATGGGCTTCTACTTGTTTATTTATGATTTCCTGGAATTCTTTCAGGGATTTTTGTGACTCCTCTCTATGGGCTTCTACTTGTTTATTTATGATTTCCTGGAATTCTTCCAGGGATTTTTGCAATTCCTCTCTGTAGGCTTCTACTTGTTCTCTAAGGGAGTTCTTCATGTCTTTCTTGAAGTCCTCCAGCATCATGATCAAATATGATTTTGAAACTAGATCTTGCTTTTCTGGTGTGTTTAGATATTCCATGTTTGCTTTGGTGGGAGAATTGGGCTCCGATGATCCCATGTAGTCTTGGTTTCTGTTGCTTGGGTTCCTGCGCTTGCCTCTCGCCATCAGATTATCTCTAGTGTTACCTTGTTCTGCTATTTCTGACAGTGGCTAGACTGTCCGATAAGCCTGTGTGTCAGGAGTGCTGTAGACCTGTTTTCCTGTTTTCTTTCAGCCAGTTATTGGGACAGAGTGTTCTGCTTTCGGGCGTGTAGTTTTTCCTATCTACAGGTCTTCAGCTGTTCCTGTGGGCCTGTGTTTGGTGTTCACCAGGCAGGTCACTTGCAGCAGAAAAGTTGGTCTTACCTGTGGTCCCGAGAGGCTCAAGTTTGCTGGTGGGGTGCTGCCTACGAGCTCTCCGCCGTGGCAGCAACCAGGAAGATCTGTGCCGCCCTTTCCGGGACTGCAGTCATCTTGATTACCATAATGGGTTCTAGTCGAACCAGGGCTACATAGTGGGACCTCATCTCATAAAACAAACGAATACCCCACTCGTTCACTCATTGCCCTTCAGAAAATCACAGCAGCCTGCACTACCTTTCTACTAAGTGAGGGAGTCTCTCCTTCAATGAATTCACTATCAGGTTTCTCTGTCATGAGTCCTCACAGACCCTCCTCTCCCCTCAAGGTCACTCACAGGGCACTGTGTCTCGCAGATACTCCCACCACTGCCGGAGTGTGGAATCCCCCATCATGTAGACAATACGTCCAGCCAGGCAGTTCAGGATGCTGTCCACAGTATGGAAAGAGCGGCTAGAACAGAATGTCGAATGCCATCTGTCTTGGTGGTAGAAGCCAGAGGGTTTTGGAGACAGGTGGCCAGGGAGACATGGGGGCCTTGAGGGCAGGGCTACAGGGGAGAGAAGAAAAGAGCAGATGCAAAACAAAACAAAACAAAACAAAAAACAAACAAAAAACCTTATACCATTTCACCTTCTTCCCTTTTATGTAAATAAATATTTCAAATTTGTGTGTGTGTGTGTGTGTGTGTGTGTGTGTGTGTGTGTGTGTGTTACTCTGAAGACACCATTTGGGAGTCAGTACTCTCCCTTTACCATGTATATCCTAGGGTTTGAACTCAGGTCATCATTGCCCACTAGCCACTTAAATGGTCTAGTCAGGCAACCTTTGACAAACTTTATATGTATTCTTACAGAGCATTGTAAATTCCAATGAGAGAGAGAGAGAGAGAGAGAGAGAGAGAGAGAGAGAGAGAGAGAGTGAGAACATGAGTAATTGAAACAGTCTTAAGTAAGCATGGTAGCCATAAATTCCTGTGTAGTTGATATTGTCCTTGACGTCTTTGGTGGTTTGAGTAGGTTTGGCCCCCATAGACTCCCGTGTTTGAATGCTTAGTTCACAGGGAATGGCACTACTAGGAGGTGTGGCAATGTTGGAGTAGATGTGTCCGTGTTGGATGGAGTGTGTCAGTGTGGGGGTGTGTCTGATGTCTCCTAGGTTTAAGTTCTACCTAACTTAGAATTCCAGTCTCCTCCTGGTAGCCTACAGAAGAAAGCCTCCTTCTGGCTGCCTTCAGACCAGGATGTAAACCCCTCAGCTCGTTCTCCAGCACCAAACCACCTAGATTTTGCCATGCCTCCCTCCTTGATGATAATGGATTGGATCTCTGAAACTGTAAGCCAGTCCCAAGTAAATGTCTTTTATATAAGGTCATGGTGTCTCTTCACAGCAATGAAATCCTAACTAAACAACATTTTAATCCTCCTGCCTTCACCTCTAGAGTGATGAGACTCCATGTGTGCACCTCCAAACTCATGGGCAACACTGTTCATGTCTCCACGTATGGATGGGGACACTGATAATTCACCGTGATCAAGAACAATGATGATGGGCCAGACATGGTAGCCCATGCCTTTGAGAGACAGAGGCAGCCAGAAGTTTGTGAATTCAAGGTCACCCTGGTCTACATACCACGTTCCAGACCAGTCAAGGTTACACAGTGAGACCTTGTCTCAAAACAAACAAGTGAAGAACAAGAACGTGAATTTCTGGAGACGCTCTAAGTTTTAGAATGCTTACCTATTGTACTTGATGTTCTGGGTTCAAGTCTTAGCACTGAATAAACGAGTTGTATCAACTTCTGGCCTGTAACTCAGGAGATGGAAGCAAAGGGATCACAATTTGAGGTTGTGCCCACTAGATGGATCACTGAGGAAAGGCATTTGCTGTGCAAACCTGGTGGCGACTTGAGTTCAATTCTCCACGACCCACTTACAGGTGGAAGGTGAGAACTGACTCCACAGAGCTTTCCTCTGACCTCACATACACACATATGGCATGCGTAACCCGCACCCACACATACACACACACAATCATACACAGGTAAGTAACTTTCAAAGGCCACTAAGATGCCCCCATCGTCAGGCCTGAGGCCTGAGGTTGATCCTGAGACCCACGGGGTGGAAGGAGAAAACCTATTTCTGCCTTTACCTACTTAGTGCCACACTTATACTGTGCTATGTATGAGTACACACACACACACACACACACACAGAGAGAGAGAGAGAGAGAGAGAGAGAGAGAGAGAGAGAGACACACAGATGCACACACACACACACACACACACACACACAAACACAACCTTAAAATATTTTTCTATTTAAAAAATGTCCAAGCTCATCCTTGGCTATGTAGCAAGTTCAGGGCCTCCTTGTATTAGCCAAGACACTGTTTCAAAAGAAAAACAAGCACCAGCTGGGGTAGCTCACACCTTTTATACCAACACTCATAAGGCAGAAACCAGCAGATCTCTGTGAGGTCGAGACTAGCCTGCTACACACAGAATGTTCCAGGCCAGCTAGCGCTGCACAGTAAGGCCCTATCTAAAACGAGAAAAAAAAAAAAAACTCACTCAAACAACAACAGTTTTCTCTCTCTCTCTCTCTCTCTCTCTCTCTCTCTCTCTCTCTCTCTCTCTCTCTCAGCCAACTGTTGGAAGCAGCGTGCAGAAGAGTTGCTGAAGACCACCACACAGAGCAAGGCCATGGAGTGCTCCATCCCCACACACAGTGCTTAGGCCCTGCTGTCTCCACCACACACCAAGAAAAGCTTCGGGGAGCCAAAAGGACATAGAGCTAGGATAGAGGATGAGCCACAGAGATAATCCACAGGATGTTAGTTCAGCCTCGGGGTCCAAAGGCAAAGCTGGAACCCTGAAAAGGCCTCTTCAAAGCAGAGAGAAGGTGACCAACGTCTGATGAAAAATGCTATTGGTGTCAAAGATAGGAGAAGACGGAGCTGCCATGGCTGGGCCACGCACCTAAGCTGCAAGAGAAGCCCTGGCTGTGACCCTTAGCTTGAACTCAATACCAGGCGAGGCTAGACTTGAATTTGCGATCCTCCTTTTCCAGAGTGCCAAGAAAGTAGGTGTGCACCACGCTGCCCAGTAGAAGCTGGGCTTACCCCTGCCGTTCGTTCATTCTTTCTTTCTTCCTTTCCTTCTTTCTTTCTTTCTTTCTTTCTTTCTTTCTTTCTTTCTTTCTTTCTTTCTCTTTCTCTCTTTCTTTCTTTCTTCCTTCCTTCTTTCCTTCCTTCCTTCCTTCCTTCTTTTCTTTCTTTCTCTTAATATATGAGCATGTGCGTGTGCCATCTGAGTGTGACTAGTATCCCCAAGCCAATATTGTGGTGGTTTGAAAGAGAACAATGGAAGGCAGGAAAGCATTTGAACCCAAGAAATGTGCTGTCGTAGCCCCAGTACTAACCAATGATGGCTCAGTGGGTTGTGCAATTATGGAGACCTAGGTTTGACCCCTAGAATATGTGCAAAACCCGGATGTGGTATGCTTGAAACCCCAGCAAGGGTGGAGGTAGAGATGGCCTCCCCAGTGGCTCGCTGACCAGCCAGCCTCGTTGAACAGAAAGCTCCAGGCTCAGTGAGAGACTTTGTCACCAAAACCAAAAATGACCTTTATGTGTACCAAGGTTCACTGTCTGAGAACTCATGTGGCACCTGGAGCTTCCTCCAGCCTGGGGCTGATGGCTGGTGGCCGTAGGAGCACCTTTCCTGATAGGCGTGGTTGCCCACATGTGGAAAGAACTCAAGTACTTCCCTCAGTGACCATGCATTTGGGGCTTAGAGGATGCTAATGGTCAGGGCAGTTGATCTCCAACCTGGGCCGTCCAAGTGGTTGGACACAAGCAGCCATGGCCACAGGGCTGAACACTTGGATCCTTGTGACTGAGGCTCTAGACCTGACCTGGCCTCCGCTAAGGCACTGGATCAGGTATATTCAGGGGCAGAGCATAAAGCAACTGGTACATTCCACCCTGTGCCCAGTGTCTTTTAGTTGTTGAGCAGAGTTTCTACGAAAACTTCTTTCTGATTCTGTGTGTGTGGAGGAGGTTCATGTGGAGTCTCAATGACTACCCTCCCTCATACAGCTCTGTCTGCTCTTGGGGAGTCCCCTATAGATCTCTCTTGACCCTACTTCAGGCTCACCATTGGGTTGGGAATATGATGAATCCAGGGTTCCCTTACTTCTCTGAGGGAGACGTCAATGCCTTCAGTTCCTTCCTTTCTGAGGAAGTATCAAGAGAGAGGCTGGGTCCCTCTGAATACTGTGAGTGCTTGGCTAGTTAAGGCCACTCAGCATTTGCCAGTCACTGTGCAAACATTGTGTTTGGAAACTCTATGGTCAGTACTGTGGTCCTCCCTTGCTTGCTGGCTGGGGCTGGAAAGAGCAGAATTAGCTCTTCCTTCCTGCTTGAGTACTGCACACCCTCTAATCAGTTAACCTTGGGCAGGTCCCCAGTTTTTTCCAGCTTTGAGCACTCTTAAATAACAAATCACTGTCATTTGAAACTGCTTTTTCTGCAAAAAAGAAAGTAACACAACTTAAAGTAAAATAAAATAAGAAAAAGAGCAATTGGGGAGAACATTCTGTCATCAGACTTATGTCTGTATACTTTTGTGCAAGAAAGTGAACACCACCCATACACCACAAAAATACAGAGATACAGACCCACACACACAGACGAACACAACACACAGAAAGAGAAACAGAGAGACAGAGAGAGACACAGAGGTAGGCACAGAGAAAGACATAGATACACAGGCACACACACTTACACACACACACACACACACACACACATGCCTAAAGACATAGGCACAGAGAGACAGACACATGCACACCACTACACCCTATCACATGTATACACACAGAGGACAGAGACACACAGATACAAACAGAAACACTTACTCGCACGTGTGCGCACACACACACACACACGCACACACACACACACACACACACACACACACACACACACACAGCCCATCTAAGCTGATGCCTATCCCCAACCCCAACATGTCCCAGCCTCACTCACCCGTGTTTCTCATGTTCTCCTGAGCTTCTGGTAGGACAAGGATTGGAGGTATGCCTGAAGGGAGTTTCCGGTTAGTCACATTCCTGAAGAAACATTGAATGTGAGCATTGAGGGAAGTTGAATAGATGAAATTAGATTTGCAAAGAGCAGACCATTGCTGACTGGTTATTTATCCTCTGTGTAAATCCGGGTCCCTACACTAAAGTGGGCACACTAACATGGGGCAAGTAGAGTGGTTAAGAATACACAAGGAAGGGTCTTATGAGTACACGAATAGTTAAGATAAAAGAGGAGTCTCATAGTTCCCTTTTATAATAAACAGTGAGAGAGAAATTGCAATTTCCCTGCCACTATAGTCTAGAAAGAATAATAAATTGTTATTGTTCTTACACAAACAGTCACTAGGAAATATAACACCCTCCCACAACCACTATTCCCCGCCCCTGCTTTTGTAACACAGGGTCTCATGCTCATTCACCCCAGGCCAAGGACATTCTTGAACTCTTGACTTTTCTGCCTTCCTTAAAAGGAGGTTACTCTCAACCACACCAGAACATCAAGTTCACTCCAGGCTTAGGAATCTCTAAATAACAATTGATGATGGTGATGATGATGGTGGTGATGATGATGGTGGTGATGATGGTCATGAAGATGATGATGGTGAAGATGATGACCACCATGCTCTTGATGCCAAACCCAACAAACTGAGTTTGATACCCGGGCCCCTCATGGTAGAAGAAGAGGACTGACTTCCTCCAGTTGTCTTCTCACCTCCACATGCCTGTGGTTAAGACTGGGACTCATTTAAGATTCTAGACTTCTTACCCAGCCAGCAGGTCTTCATCATGTGGCGTGGTCACCTTCAGATAACTTCCACTCGAGTGACCCACTAAAGCATTGCAAGGCAAAGTATGGGGTTGAGCACAGAACCAGATCTCCCCAGAAACCACATCCTTGTATTGGCAGGTAGACCCTTTGGCTCCAGTTGACTGGGGGTCCACGTTACAGATGACAGTCTCTTGAGTGCCATCTGTTCCTCGGAAATACCCTCTAAAATCAACAGTGGCTCGTTTTCCTCTCCAGACTCTTTGCAGGACCCCAACTGCCTCACTGGAGTGGATCAGCCGCACTTGCACCTGGGCCCATCCAGCCCAGAGCAGGGGGAAGGACAAGAGGTAAGTGCCATTCTCCAGATCCTTCACCTCCCCTGGGACTCCTGCTCTCAATTCTGGACCCAGCAGCTGTGCCCGAAACAGATCTCCACCATGAGCTTTGGGCCTACCCCAGTGATCCCGAGCCACAAGGATGGCCTCTAGGTTACTTCCCAGAGTATAGTTGGCCTGGGCAGGTCCTTTCAAGTGGTAGGTAGAGGTTCTGGGGCTGGTAGAGGCCAGAAAGTCATCCCTGTCTCCACCAGTTGGAGGCCAGTATAGAAGGTTGGTCAAGTTGGGGAGTTCTTGAGAAAGAGAGTCCCAGTCGATGGAGTCTGAGACATCTTCAGAGACAGGATGGGGTTGTTCGAGCCAAGGTATCATGGACTCAGGCCAAGGCATCATGAGGCAGAACACCTGTGGGTAAAGCAATAGGAAAATTCCAGTGTGTTGTGTGTGTCCCATTTTCTTCCTGTAAGGAGGTGTTCCTATTGTTGAGTAGCATCTAGGTGTCTTACCTGCCTGTGTCTTTCTGTCTGTCCTTCATTAGCCAGGCATTTGAGTCACCATGACATTTATGTGCAAGAAACATCGCAAGGCTGGGGTGATTGTGTTACTAGAACTCCTGGAAATTCCCACTGGAGTCACCCTATATTAACATGGAAACTGGGGTTCCCAGTGGTGTTCCTCTTTGTCTTTTTTTTATTATTAATATTCTTTGATGTGTGTGTATGAGTGTTTTGGTTTCATCTCTCTGTGTCCCCAAGGAATCCAGGAGAGAACATTGAATCCTGTGAAACTCAAAACTCAAGATACAAATGGTTGTGGCCTGCCATATGGGTGCTAGGAAGTGAACCCAGGTACTTGGTAAGAGCAACCAACGGTAACTGAGCCTTTCATCCAGCTTCAAATGCCTGTTGGGTTTGAACTTTCTTTTTAAACAGTGTGTGTGTGTGTGTGTGTGTGTGTGTGTGTGTGTGTGTGTGTGTGTGTGTGTGTGTGTGTTTCTTTGGCTGACATGTGAAGTCAGAGGACAATTTGTAGAGTCATTTCTCTCCTCCCTCCATGTCCAGGGGATCAATTTAGGTCATCAGGTTTGGTAAATAGCTCTCTCACCTGCTGAGCCATCTTGCTGATCCCACTGCTGACATCATCTGGTATGCTGGAGAAGAGTAGTAGCTTAGAAGCTTACACGCTCTGCAGAACCAAGAACTTAAATATCTAAACTGGCAGTGGAGACAGAGAACCGAGAGGAATCTCACTGTGTACATTGGTAAATCAACAAGATTTGAGGGTAAGTAGAACTAAAAAATGTGGCAAAGGAGGCCAGAAAATGGATTCTGTGAAGGATTACCTAAAAAGTATGTTCATGAACGTGGGTAGTATATAATATATGCATACAAATGCTACTTAAGTAACCTTGTATGTTGAATACAGTGAGGACCAACATACAAATTACTTCTCTGTGTATTCGTCACTCAGCCAGATTATAACATGGATGAGCATGGGCCAAGGTCAGGGATGACTTACAGTGCCAGCCTTCGGTGGGCAGCGGCAGGAAGTTTAGCAGTTTCTGCTCACTCTTGGGTAATTTGAGGGCAGAATTTCTGGGGGAGTGGATAAAGGCCTAAATGGATGTATTCCTAAGGGAGTGTATGCTCTTGACATGGATAGAGGTATGTCAAGGAGTCAAATACTCAGACCCATGGGAAATTGGAAACACCTTCCCCAAGCTAGTGTCAAGGAAATGGCAAGGCTTTAACTGCTGGTCTGAGAGTGAATGTTTATTGTGATGACCACCAAGCATATCATCGGCAGTGAAGTGGAGTTAGCCAGAACCCTGAGGGCTACAGAAGGCAGAGCTGGAGAAGTGACCCAAGTCCTTTGGAAAAGGCCAGAAGATCATGTGTGGACCCTGGCCATCAGAACAAGATGCCTTGCCTTGGAGACCCCAAGATGTAGAGATGCCAGAGCCAGGGGATACAGGCCAAGGAAAGCCGCTAAGAGAAAGTGGATCCAGACAAAGAGGAGGATTCTGTTGCAGTCCCGAATGCTGAAGGAGTTGGAGATCTGAAGACTTTGACATCAGACATGGAGATACAGACTTAGGAGTTTGCTCCCCAGGGTTTTAGTCTTGCTTTGGGACAGTATTTCCTCATGTGACATTTTGGAATGGTAATGTGTATCCTGTGATGTTGGAAGTCTGTGGACTGCTTTTTTCTTTTGACTTTATAGGAGATCACAGTTAAGTGATTGCATGATTCTCAGATGAGACTTTGAACTTTGGACTTTTTACATTGTTAGACTGCTATAGACTATGGGGACTTTGCAAGTTGCACTAAATGCATTTTGTAAAGTGCTGTGGGTAGTTATGGCCCCATAGTTTCATGTGTTTCAAGAAGCCTATGGGGGGAGGAAGTGGGATGTGTTGGTTTGAATGTGTTGGCCCATGGGAAGTGACACTATTAGGAGGTGTGTCCTTGTTGGAGGAAGTGTCTTCCTATGTGGGTGGGCTTTGAGTGTTCTATGCTTAAGCTCTGCCCGGGGCAGAAGAGACTCTGCTCCTCTCTGCCTTTAGATCAAGATGTAGACCTCTTAGCTCCAGCACCAAGTCAGCCTGCATGATGCTATGCTTCCCACTGGGATGATAATGAACTGAACCTCTGAAAGAGTAAACCAGCACCAATTAAATGTTTGCCTTTAAAATGGCTGCCTTGCTCATGGTGTCTGTTCACAGCAATGAACACACACAAACACACACACACACATATACACACACATGCACACACACACAAACACACACATACAGACACACACACACACACACACACACACACACATACATCTTAAATCCTCCAACCACACCCCATCCCACATTAAATAATAATAAGTAAAAAAACTAAGTAGGACACTGAGGACTCACGTCCTCCGTTTCGAGCATGAAGCTGGAGGTCATTTGAAATGTGCTGTGACAACAGAGCACTGCTTGAGACAAGACCTTTAACATAAGCTGAACCCCACAATCACCTTCTTTGTTCATGACATGAAGTTGGACTTACAGATAACCAGGGCCATGGAAACGCCCTGGGACATACTATCTGAACAATTAGAATCTGTCACCACACAATGGCCCATCGGTTTAAGAGCTGTGGTGGCTACTGCTAGGGTAATGAAAAAAGACAAACAAATTAACTCTGGTCAAAATCTTATACCCACAGCACCCATGGCATAGTTGGGGCCCCCCTCTGCAGAGCACTGAAACACTGGCTATCTGATAACCTGCCTGGCCCACTTCAAGTCCTATTTGAGGAAGCCACTGCTATCGATCAAATCAGCTACCTTCTTTCTGAGGACACAGAGCTCAGTCATGAGTGGAAACTAGGAACAGTGAGCTGCAGGAGTTACTTCAACCAAGAGGATTTGGGCCCAAGCCAGGTACCTCAGCCTAGAGAGTAGAACTGATACTGGCTCTCAGATGGGGAAAAGGACAGTTCCCCACTACACACCCAGACTGTCAGTTGACATGCTTTTACTACTCAGCTTATGATCTGTAGAGAAAGAGGGTTTCCCATTGATGGGGGAAAGGATATTAGAAAGTCGTGACCCTCCTAGAGTGTATTTGGCCTTCTCTACAAATTGCCATCTTTCGTCTTTCTCTTTCTTTTCTCTCCCCACTTCTGTCTCCATTGTCCTCAATTAACCTCTTCCATGTGGGAGGGTAAATAAACATTCTGTCCTCCCCATTATGAATAGAGGGTCCTGGTCTACCTGCCACCCCCCTGTGCCTCCACTGTAAGCTGAGGAACAGGGACACAGGCAAAGTATAACCTAGAGTGACTACACACAGCAGCCCATATCCATCTTGACCTTTGTCTGCTGATGTCTACGGGTCTAGTTTACAAAGAAAAGGGAAAGTATAGCGATTTGTCTTTGAGATAGAAAGAAAGAGTTTACAATTCTATGAGTGCCATGTGGCTCGTTTCCCAGGTTGCCAGAGACAAGGGAGTTTCCATTGCAAAATAGGGTTTATAAAGCTGAGGTTTCATGTGAAAAATCCTTTAAAAAATTCTGGCCTTGGGAGACAGGACCAACCTGTGCTGCAGGAAGGGACCCTGGGGATAGAGTTAATCATTTCCAAAATCAAGGACAAGCAACCAAGATTGCTGGTGACGCTCGGACACCCCTCCCTGCACAGCCTAGGGATAGAAACTAACCAGGCTGTCAGTCCATGGACAGTGACTGACGAAACTCACTGTGACTGGGACAGTCCAAATTAACACTAGAGGACTTAGAAGGGGCTGAAACTTATCTAACCTCACAGACTCTTAACCTAGGCATTTCCCCTCATTCTGATGTCTGCTGTTCAGCCTTAAGGGCTAATTCATGTGGATAACAACAATTGTACTGGGCTCTGAGACTGCTGGGTAGACATGTTCTGGTTTGAATGAATGTGCCTCTCCTGATGCTTTCCAAACTAAGGACAGACATAGGTTGATTAGGACCCAGAGGTACTAAACGTTTCCATTTCTGAAGTAAACAACAATTAGATGTCTTGCAGACGTGGTCCTACACAAAGGGAGAGGGTCCAAGTTCTCATGAGATAAAGAAAAGTATGTCTGACCTTGAAAGAAACAAGTTGTTTCTAAGCTAATTTATGAGTAATTAGAAAAATTCTTGCCACTGTTTGGGCAATATTGGTACCAGTCTCTGTTCTCTAGTCCCCCTGGCTAACTACTCTGCTGTCAGCCATGGCTGGGTCCTTAATTTTCATTCTGACTGGATTAGTAGTGAGACCCTGTTTATCCACTGAGGCCCTGCAACTGAAACTAAAACAGAATGAGTTCATGATTTGACTCATTCACTAGGACAAGTCCCCAGGGCCCCAGACCTTAGCACAACTTACTCTGGGATAGAAGTGCCATTCAGGCTGCAAAACTCACCACATGGACAGCACTACCTGTCAAACTACAACCAAGGCCTTAACACCTCATGTTCATATAGCTCTGCGAAAGCTGTAATGTGCACTAACCTGGCTTAGCTCTTGTAGTTCTTGCTTCTGGTTGTTTTTGTTAAGTATGTCAACGCAGTATATTGGATTTCATCCTACAAGCTCACCCTGACAAAGACTCAGTGCTACACTAGGATCCTGAACACTTTGTGTCATTGCTGGCCTGCTAATAAAGACTTTCTATTGGTTTAAACCATGTCGAAGCAGTCTTCTCTTATCAGCTGAGACAAGAACGCTTTCACAAAGCAAACGGCCCAGGGGATTCACAGACTGTCTCAGTCACTGATTTGTCTAAACTATGCAGGCAATCAACTTCTAAAGGGCTAGCCCTAATCATCAATCACACAGAGACTGAACAATACAGAGGCTGGACAGGCATCCAGAGACTGGAGAAATACAGAGCCTGAGCAACTACCCATTTCCCTCCTTAGGGCCCTAACAGGAATTCTCCACCCTAGTTCAGCAGGAAGCAATTTTACATAGACCATTGCCCTGGTCCCTTAAGTTGGGGTGGATAGTTTTGGTCATTTGATCATAGTTGATCATAGTTGTTATGATCTAGGATGTAATGTTCTTATTAGTTATGATCAGGTATTGATACAAATTCAGTCATTTTGTTTGAATAATTTAAGGTTTCTTCATTAATTATGTATTGATATAAATTTAAACTTTTTATTGAATTATTGTATATTGATCAGGTGCCTATGGAGGTCAGAGTTGGGTGTCAGATCTCTCAGAACTGGAGTTGCAGGCGTTGGGAGCCACTGGGCATAAGTGCTGGTAACTGACCTCAGGTCGTCTGGAAGAGCAGCAAGCATTTTTAACCACTGAGCCCTCTCCTGCCCTCTATTTCCCTCCTTTGTATTCCTCCCTCTTCCAGGTCTACTTTCCTCTGCGTGTGTCCTCATTAGTTTAACTAAGGTGGCTCTCAAGTACACAGGCAAGTTACCAGTAACCACAGCACTGAGGGAAACCCTTCCTCTTTCTACAGGAACCACTAACAGTCGGTAGATTTAGGAGGGAAAAGGCCTTCTGAGATGCTCTGTAGTAATTTGTGTTTTGTTGGGTTCCCCGTTTTAGGTGACTTTTGAGACGGATCTGACTGCACTATTGGCCTGGAGCTTGTTTTGTACGCCATCCTAGGAGTGGAGTAGGTGACAAACCTTGCCTTTCATACAACACACAGTTGCTGTGGAAATGAGATCACCATCTCTGGAAAGAAGGCATTCATTTTTTAGTCTCTTACACTCTGATTGCTCTCAGAAGAATGTCCAATTTGTCTTCTTGTATTTCAAATCACTCATCTTCTAAGACAAGTAAGAAATCTATATTTTCATGCAAAAACAAAAACCGTACTGCTTAAATATCTATAACAATACCCTGTGAGTTAAAATTCCTGTTTTTATAGACCGACAAATAGGAAAAGCTTCCTCCTGACACTTGGCTTTTTCTTGAATATAACTTCATAGAAGAGACAGAGGCTTATCCTAACCTCTTAGCTTGCTTTTGCAGGAGGCAGGGGTTTAAATTTGTTTCCTTTTGCGGTTTTGGGTTTTTTTGTTTTTGTTTTTGTTTTTTTTATTTTGAGACATGTTTTTTTCCGTGTAACCCTGGCTCTTCTGGAACTTGCTCTGCAGACCAGACTGGCCTTGAATTCATAGATCTGCCTGCCTCTGCCTCCTCCTGAGTTCTGGGATTAAAGGCAGGAGCCACCACTGTCCAGTCTTACTTTGTTTTCTTATTTGCTGTGTCAGTCTCATCCATGTATACAATGCATGTGGATCACACTTACCCCATTATGGTCTATCTCCGTCTCACTCTCACTGATCCCCTTCACCCCTGTCCCCTGTGTGTGTGTGTGTGTGTGTGTGTGTGTGTGTGTGTGTGTGTGTGTGTGTGTGTGTGTACACAAGAGTTTTCCTATTCCCTGGCCTTTCCCCCTCAATGCTAAAATGGGACCAGACATAGAAAGACTTCTTCCTCTTTACCCTGGACACAGAGGACAAGATTCTTTAAAGTCAAAAGAACTGAGGAGTTGCTGGTGTGGAACACAGCCATTAATTACCATTTTCCCAGAGCAGCCGTGAGAACAGGCAAGGGAACCTCAGCAAGGCCAAGTCTGCCGACTCCCGTGTTGGCGGAGGTTTCGGGCGGGTCCTTAGATCCTTCTCTGAAATTCCAGCAGCCCCACTCCCATCTTTTCCCTCTGTCTGCAGTCCTCCTCCAGCTCCAGCGGTGTCTGGAGGGGCTGCAGCATGTACAGGTGAGCACTAATAACAGGGCGAGCTCCATGTATGCAGCTGTACAGAGGTTGTATGTGGAGTCCATTTGCTTATGTGGTTGTTAGGGGCAACTTCTTACTCGTGCTACTGTAAGTAACCCCAATCAACCCATTTATTCACCAAGCTCTCTTGTCTGCTGTTCATGCCTTATGTTGGGCAAGCAGACATTTGCTCAGGCCTTCCCAACAATAGTCCACATACTCGCCTATACTTTTCTCCTTGGGTCTTCCCGGGACAACTTCTGAGCTTAAATTCCCTGATGGAGTCCAACACACAGTACCTGCTCACACTCCTTCTAGAGTGATGTTCTCCCCAGCAGCTGATGCCCCAAATATCTTTCAGCTGTAGAAGTAGGAAGAATGAAAGCCCCTGGTTCACTCTCCAAGGTTAAAGAAGTTAACCAATCTACCCATGGGAGAAGTGGTAAGGAAGCCATCGGGAGGCAGGGAAAGTACTTACTAAAACCAGAAAGACCAAGACCACGGTCAGAATCTTGTAGTCCTTGAATTGCCCCATGAACAGGTCCACACAGCCTGGACTTTCCTTGAATTGTAAGTATGAATCCTGACAGTTCGTAAAGCATCATAAGGTTAGCAGGTCCTCCCATGACAGAAGAGCTGATTCACTGTGTTGGCTTCTCATTTACGTTTGCACTCTCATCTGACGTGCGTACATGCAGCCAGACAGAAGTTTCAGCAGTTGGTGCTGAGGTCCTGCTGCCTCTGTTACATAGATGTTGGGGCAGAATTCAAGTTCTATGTTCAAAGACTCCTGATTCCCAGTGAGCCAGCAGGAAAGTGTGCCCAACAGAGTGTCCCCACTGACACCCACAGGGAGCAAATGGGATCTTAACTTTTATATTTTCCCCTGAGGGTTCTAGTGTAATACCTGTTCTTGCTGTAAGAAGGGGGTGGGAGGGGAGTGTCTTCAGCCAATAGGCTAGGAAAACTCTGTGTGTTAAGAGCAGCATCCATGTTTGCTGTTTATTATACTGGCGTGCCAATTGCACAGCAGTTACTGGGAAGTCAGAGGTAGGCTAAGGAGCCACAGAGGAGATAGACATTCTACTCCAAAGAAAAAGAAAGACAGACAGACAGACAGACAGACAGGAAGGAAGGAAGGAAGGAAGGAAGGAAGGAAGAAAGAAAGGAAGGAAGGGAGGAAGGAAGGAAGGAAAGAAGGAAGGAAGACAGACAGACAGACAGACAGACAGACAGACAGACAGACAGAAAGGAAGGTTTTAAGGAGAGAGTAAGCCAGCTAAGGCAGCTCTGGTTAGAGCTTGGAATGTCACATTTGGATTAGCATTTGATGTAATTTTGAATTTTTTTTCTATATGTGTCAAAATAATTTTATTGGAAAGAGCAGGAATCTTGTGACAGGTTTCCTTCATGTATGTGTATGAAAGGCTCTGTCCATGTCCTTGCTACATGAGTGCAATGCCTGCAGAGGCCAGAAGAGTGCCTCAGATCTCTTGGGCGATCTCTCCAGCTCCAAAGGCCATTTTAATGAGGTCTTTTTGAAGAATTTGGAGGACCATTTTTGCAATTTTTGGAACCTCCACTTAATATTTGAGGAAGATTAGGTTATAAAATATGTATGTACATACAATTTTCCAGTCTTGGCAGTTGGTTCTAAGTTCATGTATTTATGAAGTGTCGCTGCCTCGGCCCTTTAAGAGATTGCTTGAATTTTGTTTATTTATTCAATTAATTAATTAATTTATTTTATTTTTGGAGAGGAAAGGGTTTATTTTGCTTATACTTCAAGGTAAAAGTCCATCACTGAGAGAATCTAGTGGCAGAAACTGATGCAGAGGCCACAGAGGAGTGCTGCTTACTGGCTTGTATCTTGTGTCTTGCCCAGGCTTCTTTGTACCATCGAGGACCACCAGCTGAAGAGTGGCACTGATGACACTGAATTCTGTTCTTCCACATCATTCATCAATCAGAAAAGTGGCCCACAAGCTTGCCCTCAGACTAATTGGTGGGGAAATTTTCTCAATTGTTTCTTCTGTTAAGTTGACATAAAGCTAGCCAGTACAATTGAACCCTTGGTCAGTTCAACACACAAACATATAACTGTTATGCCATGACTATTTCTTTCTTGTTCATCTCCAAGAATATTACAATATAAAACATACATAAAATTAAAAGCCCTACAGTCTTTTTAAGTTTAGTCTCTATAAATCATCCGAAGTCCCTTTCAATTTCTAAAGCCTCTCAAAATATCCAGAGTCTCTCTAAAATTTCAAAGTATTTTGTGTAAGAACAACATTTAATGGGAGTTCTTTACAGGTTCAGAGGTTCAGTCCATTATCATCAAGGCAGGAACTTGGCAGCATCCAGGCAGGCGTGGTGCAGGAGGAGCTGAGAGTTCTACATCTTCATCTGAAGGCAGCTAGCAGAATACTGACTTTCAGTTAGCTACGTTGATGGTATTTAAGCCCACACTCAGTGACACACCTACTCCAACAGGGCCATGTCTTCTAGGAGTGCCACTCCCTGGGCCGAGCATATTCAAACCATAATAGAGGGTATTCCTGTGGATCTTTTTTTTTCTCCATCTTTATTAAATTGGGTATTTCTTATTTATATTTCTTTTTTCTCCATCGTTATTGAATTGGGTATTTCTTATTTACATTTCAATTGTTATTGCCATTCCTGGTGTCCAGGCCAACATCCCCCTAACCCTTCCCCTTCCCCTTCTCTATGGGTGTTCCCCTCCCCATCCTCCCCCCATTATTGTACTCCCCCCTGAAATCCCATTCACTGGGGGTTCAGTCTTGCCAGGACCAAGGGCTTCCCCTTCCACTGGTGCTCTTACTAGGCTATTCATTGCTACCTATGAGGTCAGAGTCCAGGGTCAGTCCATGTATAGTCATCGGGTAGTGGCTTAGTCTCTGGAAGCTCTGGTTGGTTGGCATTGTTGTTCATGTGGGGTCTCGAGCCCCTTCAGCTCCTTTTCTCTGATTCCTTCAACGGGGGTCCCGTTCTCAGTTCAGTGGTTTGCTGCTGGCATTCACCTATGTATTTGCTGTATTCTGGGTGTGTCTCTCAGGAGAGATCTATATCTGGTTCCTGTCGGCCTGCACTTCTTTGCTTCATCCATCTTGTCTAGTTTGGTGGCTGTCTATGTATGGGCCACATGTGGGGCAGGCTCTGAATGGGCGTTCCTTCAGTCTCTGTTCTAATCTTTGCCTCCCTATTCCCTCCCAGGGGTATTCTTGTTCCCCTTTTAAAGAAGGAGTGAAGCATCCGCATTTTGGTCATTCTTCTTGAGTTTCTGTGTTCTCTGCATCTAGGGTAATTCGAGCATTGGGCTAATATCTACTTATCAGTGAATGCATACCATGTGGGGGGTTTTTGGTGATTGGGTTACCTCACTCAGGAAGATATTTTCCAGTCCCATCCATTTGCCTATGAATTTCATAAAGTCATTGTTTTTGATAGAGGAGTAGTATTCCATTGTGTAGATGTACCACATTTTCTGTATCCATTCCTCTATTGAAGGGCATCTGCGTTCTTTCCACCTTCTGGCTATTATAAATAAGGCTCCTATGAAAATAGTGAAGCATGTGTCTTTGTTATGTGATAGGGCATCTTTTGGGTATATGCCCAAGAGAGGTATAGCTGGGTCCTCAGGCAGTTCAATGTCCAATTTTCTGAGGAACCTCCAGACTGATTTCCAGAATGGTTGTAAAAGTCTGCAATCCCACCAACAATGGAGGAGTGTTCCTCTTTCTCCACACCCTCACCAGCATTTGCTGTCACCTGAGTTTTTGATCTTAGCCATTCTCTCTGGTGTGAGGTGAAATCTCAGGGTTGTCGTGATTTGCATTTCCCTTATGACTAAAGATGTTGAACATTTCTTTAGGTGTTTTTCAGCCATTCGGAATTCCTCAGCTGTGAATTCTTTGTTTAGCTCTGAACCCCATTTTTTAATAGGGTTATTTGTCTCCCTGCAGTCTAACTTCGTGAGTTCTTTGTATATTTTGGATACAAGCCCTCTATCAGTTGTAGGATTGTTAATGATCTTTTCCCAATCTGTTGGTTGCCGTTTTGTCCTAACCACAGTGTCCTTTGCCTTACAGAAGCTTGTAGTTTTATGAGATTCCATTTGTCAATTCTTGATCTTAGAGCATAAGCCATTGGTGTTTCGTTCAGGAAATTTTCTCCAGTGCCCATGTGTTTGAGATGCTTCCCCACTTTTTCTTCTATTAGTTTGAGTGTATCTGGTTTGATGTGGAGGTCCTTGATCCACTTGGACTTAAGCTTTGTACAGGGTGATAAGAATGGATCGATCTGCATTCTTCTACATGCTGACCTCCAGTTGAACCAGCACCATTTGCTGAAAATGCTATCTTTTTTTCCATTGGATGGTTTTGGCTCCTTTGTCAAAAATCAGCTGTATGTGGGTTCATTTCTGGGTCTTCAATTCTATTCCACTGGTCTATCTGTGTGTATCTGTACCAATACCATACAGTTTGTATCACTACTGCTGTGTAATACTGCTTGAGTTCAGGGATAGTGATTCCCCCGGAAGTCCTTTTATTGTTGAGGATAGTTTTAGCTACCTGGGTTTTTTTGTTATTTTTTTTTTTTTCCAGATGAATTTGCAAATTTTTCTGTCTAACTCTTTAAAGAGTTGGATTGGAATTTTGATGGTGATTGCATTGAATCTGTAGATTGCTTTTGGTAAAATGGCCATTTTTACTACATTAATCCTGCCAAACCATGAGCATGGGAGATCTTTCCATCTTCTGAGATCTTCTTCAATTTCTTTCTTCAGAGGCTTGAAGTTCTTTTCATACAGATCTTTCACTTGCTTGGTTAAAGTCACACCGAGGTATTTAATATTATTTGGGACTACTATGAAGGGTGTCATTTCCCTAATTTCTTTCTTGGCTTGTTTCTCTTTTGTGTAGAAGAAGGCTACTGATTTATTTGAGTTAATTTTATACCCAGCCACTTTGCTAAAGTCGTTTATCAGGTTTAGTAGTTCTCTGGAGGAACTTTTGGGATCACTTAAATATACTATCATATCATCTGCAAATAGTGATATTTTTTACTTCTTCCTTTCCAATCTGTATCTCTTTGATCTCCTTTTGTTGTCTGATTGCTCTGGCTGGGAATTCAAGAACTATAATGAATAAGTAGGGAGAGAGTGGGCAGCCTTGTCTAGTCCCTGATTTTAGTGGGATTGCTTCAAGTTTCTCTCCATTTAGTTTAATGTTAGCAACTGGTTTGCTGTATATGACTTTTACTATGTTTAGGTATGGGCCTTGAATTCCTGTACTTTCCAGGACTTTTATCATGAAGGGGTGTTGAATTTTGTCAAATGCTTTCTCAGCATCTAATGAAAT
Source organism: Rattus rattus (assembly GCF_011064425.1). Classification (NCBI taxonomy): domain Eukaryota; kingdom Metazoa; phylum Chordata; class Mammalia; order Rodentia; family Muridae; genus Rattus; species Rattus rattus. The sequence continues at coordinate 15,636,988 of NC_046169.1, read as the reverse complement.
GTTCATGTGGTTTTTATCTTTAAGTTTGTTTATATAGTGGATTACGTTGATGGTTTTTCATATATTAAACCATCCCTGTATCCCTGGGATGAAGCCTACTCGATCATGATAGATGATTGTTTCGATGTGCTCTTGGATTTGGTTTGCAAGAATTCTATTGAGTATTTTGGCGTCGATATTCATAAGGGAAATTGGTCTGAAGTTCTCTTTCTTTGTTGGGTCTTTGTGTGGTTTAGGTATAAGAGTAATTGTGGCTTCATAGAAGGAATTTGGTAACGCTCCATCTGTTTTGATTTTGTGGAATAGTTTGGATTTTATTGGTATGAGGTCTTCTATGAAGGTCTGATAGAATTCTGCACTGAACCCATCTGGACCTGGGCTTTTTTTTGGTTGGGAGACTTTAATGACTGCTTCTATGTCTTTAGGAGTTATGGTGTTGTCTGTTCAACACCATGGTTTATCTGTTCCTGATTTAACTTCAGTACCTGGTATCTGTCTAGGAAATTGTCCATTTCCTGCAGATTTTCAAGTTTTGTTGAATAGAGGCTTTTGTAGTAGGATCTGATGTATTTTTGAATTTCCTCTGATTCTGTTGTTATGTCTCCCTTTTCATTTCTGATTTTGTTAATTTGGACACACTCCCTGTGTCCTCTGGTTAGTCTAAGGATTTACCTATCTTGTTGATTTTCTTAAAGAACCAGCTTTTGGTTCTGTTGATTCTTTGTATGGTCCTTTTTGTTTCTACTTGGTTGATTTTTAGCTCTGAGTTTGATTATTTCCTGCCTTCTACTCCTCCTGGGTGTGTTTGCTTCTTTTTGTCCTAGAGCATTTAGGTGTGCTGTCAAGCTGCTGATATATGCTCTCTCCTGTTTCTTTTTGTTCTAGGCCTTTTAGGTGTGCTGTCAAGCTGCTGATATATGCTCTCTCCTGTTTCTTTCTGCAGGCACTCAGAGCTATGAGTTTTCCTCTTAGCACTGCTTTCATTTTATCCCATAAGTTTGGGTATGTTGTACCTTCATTTTCATTAAATTCTAAGAAGTCTTTAATTTCTTTCTTTATTTCTTCCTTGACCAGGTTATCATTGAGTAGAGCATTGTTCAACTTCCATGTATATGTGGGTGTTCTTTCCTTATTGTTATTGAAGACCAGCTTTAGCCCGTGGTGGTCTGATAGGATGCATGGGATTATTTCTATCTTTCTGTACCTGTTGAAGCCTGTTTTAAGACCGATTATATGGTCAATTTTGGAGAAAGTAAGGTGGTGAGAAGAAGGTATATCCTTTTGCTTTAGGATAGAATTTTCTATAAATATCTGTTAAGTCCATTTGGTTTATGACTTAAACCAAATGTCTGTCTTAGTCTGTCTATGTCTCTGTTTAATTTCTGTCTCCATGATCTATCCATTGATGAGAGTAGGGTGTTGAAATCTCCTTCTATTATTGTGTGAGGTGCAATGTGTGCATTGAGCTTTATAGTAAGGTTTCTTTTATGTATGTAGGTGCCCTTGTATTTGGAGCATAGATATTTAGGATTGAAGGTTCATCTTGGTAGATTTTCCCTCTGATGAATATGAAGTGTCCTTCCTTATCTTTTTTGATGACTTTTGGTTGAAAATCAATTTTATTCGATATTAGAATGGCTACTCCAGCTTGCTTCTTCTGACCATTTGCTTGGAAAGTTGTTATCCAGCCTTTTACTCTGAGGTAGTGTCTGTCTTAGTCTCTGAGGTGTGTTTCCTGTAGGCAGCAAAATGCTGGGTCCTCATTGTGTATCCAGTTTGTTAATCTGTGTCTTTTTATTAGGGAATTGAGTCCATTGATGTTCAGAGATATCAAGGAATAGTGATTGTTGCTTCCTGTTATATTCGTATTTGGATGCAAGATTATGTTTGTGTGCTTTTCTTCTCTTTGTTTTGTTGCAAAACAATTAGTTTCTTGCTTTTTCTAGAGTGTAGCTTGCCTCCTTGTGTTGGGCTTTACCATTTATTATCCTTTGTAGGGCTGGATTTGTAGAAAGATATTGTGTAAGTTTGATTTTGTCATAGAATATCTTGATTTCTCCGTCTATGTTAATTGAGAGTTTTGCTGGATACAGTAACCTGGGCTGGCATTTGTGTTCTCTTAGGGTCTGTATGACATCTGTCCAGTATCTTCTGGCTTTCATAGTCCCTGGTGAGAAGTCTGGTGTAATTCTGATAGGTCTGCCTTTATATGTTACTTGACCTTTTTCCCTTACTGCTTTTAATATTTTTTCTTTGTTTTGTGCACTTGGTGTTTTGACTATTATGTGACGGGAGGAGTTTCTTTTCTGGTTCAATCTATTTGGAGTTCTGTAGGCTCCTTGTATGTTTATGGGCATCTCTTTCTTTAGGTTAGGGAAGTTTTCTTCTACGATTTCCTTGAAGATATTTACTGGTCCTTTGAGCTGGGAGTCTTCACTCTCTTCTATACCTATTATCCTTAGGTTTGATCTTCTCATTGTGCCCTGGATTTCCTGTATGTTTTGTGCCAGTATCTTTTTCCATTTTATATTATCTTTGACGGTTGTGTCGATGATTTCTATGGAATCTTCTGCTCCTGAGATTCTCTCCTCTATGTCTTGAATTCTGTTGGTGCTGCTTGTGTCTACAGCTCCTTTTCTCTTCCTTTCATTTTCTATATCCAGGGTTTTCTCCCTTTGTGCTTTCTTTATTGCTTCTATTTCCATTTTCAATTCCTTCATGTTTGACTGTGTTTTCCTGTAATTCTTTCAGGGATTTTTGTGTTCCTCTCTATAGTCTTCTACTTGTTTATTTGTGTTTTCCTGCATTTCTCTAAGGGAGTTCTTTATGTCTTTCTTGAAGTCCTCCATCATCATGATCAAATGTGATTTTAAATCTAGATCTTGCTTTTCTGGTGTGTTTGGATATTCAGTGTTTGCTTTGGTGGGAGAATTGGGCTCTGGTGATGCCATGTAGTCTTGGTTTCTGTTGCTTGGGTTCCTGTGCTTGCCTCTTGCCATCAGGTTGTCTCTGGTGTTACCTTGTTCTGCTATTTCTGACAGTGGTTAGACTGTCCTATAGGCCTGTGTGTCAGGAGTGCTGTAGACCAGTTTTCCTGTTTTCTTTCAGCCAGTTATGGGAACAGAGTGTTCTGCTTTCAGGCATGTAGTCTTCCCTGTCTACTGGTCTTCAGCTGTTCCTGTAGGCATGTGTCCTGAGTCCACTAGGCAGGTCGCTTGGAGCAGAAAAATTGGTCTTACCTTTGGTCTCAGGCCGGAAGTCGCTCCTCAGGACTGGGTTTCAGCTCTCTGTGAGGGCAGCAACCAGAAGTGCCTGCCCTACCTTCTCCCAGGTCCCTGTTCACAGGGGGCCCAGATGGCACTAGGCATTTTTCTCTAGAGTCATGAATGTGGGCAGAGATAGTTTCCTCTGACTTGCTAGGCACGTCTGCCCCTCTGAAGGTCTAGCTCTTCCTCCCACGGGATTTGTGTACAGGGAGCTGTTTGACCGGGTCCCTTCAGATCCAGGCATAGTCTGGACCACAGGGCACCTGCAGGTTGAGTGCCCCTGTCTTCCTGTTCCCAGAGGCCCTATACAGTTTCCTCTTGGGCCAGGGATGTGGACAAGGATGGGCAGTACTGGAGGTCTCTCCTTCCCAGCAGTCTCAGTAGTGCCCACCTGTCTAGGCCATGAGCTCTCTCTCCCATGGGGTTTGGGAGCAGGGAGCTGTGAACTGGGGTCAGCGAGGTTCGATCTCCAGCTAGAAACCAGAAGTGTCTAGTCCCAGAGGAATCTTGCCTTTGTGTGTCCTGAGTCCACCAGGCAGTTCACTTGGAGCAGAAGAGTTGGTTGTACCTCTGGCCTCAGGTCTGAAGTCATTCCTCAGGACTAACTTATTTATTTTAAAGGAACGGGCCATCACCTAAGACACGCTACATCTGACACAGAGAATCAATTCCAGCATTCATGTCTCAGATCAATTTTATCAGTTGCCTTTTCCTCACCAAGGCTTGATCTTGATCCATAGGCAAGGAGGAGAGAGAGAGAGAGAGAGAGAGAGAGAGAGAGAGAGAGAGAGAGAGAGAGAGAGAATGGCATGGTCTTTCGTAACCCCAAAACCCACTCCTACAATACACTTCCTCCACCAAAGTCATACCTACTCCAACAGGGCCACATGTCCTAGTTGATCTAATCTCATGGTTTTCAACCTTCCTATCATTGACATCCTTTAATATAGTTCCTCGTGTTGTGGTTACCTTCCCTATCCCCACCCCACACCCTACCCCCACCTCCATAAAATTATTTCTGTGGTTACTTCATAACTGCAATTTTGCTGCTGTTATGAATCATAATGTAAATTACTGTGTTTTCTGATGGTCTTAGATGGCCCCTGTGAAAGGGTCCTTCAACCTCAAAGGGGCTTCAGCCCACAGGTTGAGAACCAGTGTTGTAGTCCTCCTCAATGTCACCCCCTGTTGACCAAACTTTCAACTAGATGAACCGAAGGGAGCCATTATTCAAAGCAACAGCCTGGTTGCTCATTCCTGCACTGCCTGATGTTGGCAAGCAGATCAGAAACTCACGCTATCCTCAACTACATAGTAACTTTGAGGCCAGGAAGGGCAACAAGTAACCTTGCCTACTGTAGTCCTGAGATTGTAAAAGTCAGCTTTTGGGGAGGATTGGATAGAAACAGCGCCTTCTGTATGTGACTGAACTGCTACACTCATGAGGGCTGCAGCTGTGGTTGTCTGCACAGTCTTAGGAAAGATCAAGCTGGCCAAACACTGCAACATGGGAATGGCTTAGAGAACTAATGGGTACAGAAGGAGGAAGTGTCTGGTTTTTGGTTTTTAGTTTTGCTTTTTGTTTTTGTTTTTTTTTTTGGTTTTTTTTGTTTGTTTGTTTTTTGTTTTTTTGAAGGGTGTAGCTCAACATGCCCTAGAACATATTAGCAATGAAAACTGAACTCAGTGGGCTATTTATAAAAACAGGACATAAAGTTAAAAAGAGCTGAGAAGGTGAAGATGGACATGGGCGGAGTGAGGGGAAGGAGTAGGGGGGCAAACTCATTATAGGCATGTACAAAATTATCGGTAATTAATAAAAAATACTCCCCATGTGTACACGTGTGAAAATAAATGAATATATTTCAAAAAATTAAAAGAACTGCCTTAGAAAGCAAAGCCAAAAAATAGCAGATCAGAAAAGAGCAATCAAATTTTAGGGCCCCCACCACCAAACTGTATTCAGACGGCAGCAATTTTCTGCACATGCCCCTATGAGCAAAACTAAACTACACCCTTTGTCCTCAGACAAAGAGACACCTGGGTAGTGGTGGCGGCGGCGGCAGCGGCGGCGGCGGCGGCGGCGGCGGTCTTATATCTGTTGGGGTCAAAGCAGATGACTGTTCTTTGTTCATTCTAGCTTGGTAGCCAAAGCTGTTTGATGCCTAGGACACATAAAAACCAAATCAAATCCAGGTAGCACAGCCCAGGAGGAGGAAGACAGACAGAGACCTGGGGCAGCCATGACCCTCACAGACCTGCCCTCTGGTGCATGGCATAGGCCAAGCACCCTCTTGCTGCCACACTAAACAACACAGATGTAGGATGTCACAAGGGGGCCAGCCCAGCCATATGGCCAGCCTGCAGTGGCAGCTATCACCACATATGAGTATGTGGTGGTCAGATGATAAAGGTAGAGTAGCTTGAGCATTGTGAAGAGAGATGGAACTGGAGACCCAAGAGTGGAGAGGAGCAGCCTGCTGTGAGTGGCCAGCCCTGCCACCTGGGGCCATGGTAAGATCCCAGCCTGAGCTCCCACTGAGGGCCATGTCTGAGTCCAGGGCTACACAGCGGCTGAGATTGCTGTCAATGTCTGTGGCTCTTATTCCCACGAGAGAACATGGGGATGTCCATGGTCGGGGCAGCTCCCAGACACCACAGGGATGGCCAAAGGCTGTTCAGAAGACCTTGCCCTTCAGTGGCTGGGGTGCTCTGGAAAGCTGGCCATCGCTCACCAGTCACAGCACTCAAGAAAGCCAGGCTCTGCTCCTCTTCCCAGGCAGCACAGTAGAGCAGGCCCTGGTGGCCGGTGTGTGGGTGAGTCAGCCCCTAGGGCTTAACTTAAGTGTGGGAGAGCGGACCCCAACACACGCCTGTCTGCCTTGAGGTGGCACAGGCACAGAGGTGATGTCCCCCTTGCCACCTCCAGCAGTCAGGAAAGCTGCCCGCAGGGTCATGAGAGTGAGAGAGATGGCCCTATTCCTTATGGCGGTAGCACTCAGGACGGTGGGCCTTGTGCCTCGCTCGCCTGAGCAGCACAGAAGAACTGGCCCTGATGGGAGGGGGTGAGTGAGGGAGAGCTGTTCCCGACCCGCACAGGCTGCACAGCACTTGGAAGAGTGGACGCTAAGCCTTTACTGGGAGCCAGCCCTCAGCTGCCACCCAGGCCCAGATTCAGGGCTCTGAGTGGGCCCGCCCCCAATTCTGCACCATCTGTGAGTGGTTGGGACACCCGACAGGGATAGACCTCCTGATCCAAAACTGCAGCATCTCCGTGACACAGGGCAGCAACAGGATAACCTGGAGGAGTCCGGGTGAGGATCCAATATTGATGGTGTCCCAGAAGCCACAGGTCTCAAACAGACCAATGACTCATTGGAATGAACGTTTGCAAGTGAAGTGTGGACAGAGGGGCATGCTGTGGGCCACTGTGACGCACCACAGCTTCCAGGGTGAGATGTTTTCTATGCTTCCGTTCTTTGTTGTGTCTTTGCATGGTTTTGATTTCAGGGGAGGTTGCAAAGTTGAAGGACAGGTATGAGGGGACAGGGAGATGACTGGAACTGGGTGCATGTTGTGCAACTCACAAAGAATCAATAAAAGTGAAAAAGCAAAATAAAACTAAATGACTTTTTATTGTTTCCTCCCTGGTTATTTTGTTTGTGACCTTCCTCTACGTTTTATATCACTCATAAAGTACAACTACAGGAGACACACACACTCTGTCTTTCCTTGGTCTCAACAGACAAATAGGTGATGTCACACCGTGTAGCTCTCCTTCTGTAACTAGCTTTAAATATTATAATAATTATTATTACTATTACTTTTTTGTGTGTATGTGAATATCTGTCACAGCATGTATGTGAGTGCCAGAGGACAACTTCTGGGAGACAGTTCATCCTTGGACCTTGTCAAAGCCGGGTCTCTCTATTTCTCTGTAGTGTGCTACAGGTTAGGTATCCTTTGAACTTCTGGCTGATTCTCTGTGATAATTTATTTCTTGCCGACAGTGAAGTGAGCCAATTCAAGTCAGATTTATATATATATATATATATATATATATATATATATATATATATATATATATATATACAGGTTTATTGAGAGCTGCTCTTGGGTGGAAGAATTTACGGAACCAAGGAAGGAGGCCAGAGAAGTTGCCGTGGGGAGGGAGAGAAAGGAGAGAGGGAAGAGGGTGAAGGGAGAGAGGGGGGGAGGGGGGTTGAGGAGACCGAAATGTCTGGGTTATACAGGGAAGAGCCTGGGGTGGGGGGAGGGAAGCCCAGCCCAGGTAGGGACTGAGGGATGCTGGGAGAACTTGGAGGCCAGGTCTGCTGTGTGTAAAATATGTACCCAGTTCCTTGTCCCTGAGTCTGAAACCATACACTCTCTACCCTCTCTACTCCCCATTTCTCTGTAGGAGTACAGCATTACAGATGTGGGCTGCTGCATCTTTTTTTTTTCCCCTCCCTGCATCCAGCTATTGTACACAGTTCTGGTTACTCAATTCAGGTTGTCAGGCTTGCTTAGGGTAAGCATTTCCTAATGTTTAGGCTCCGCCCCACAGTTACCTGGCAACAGCCTGACTCACTATAAAAGGGGCTCCTTGCCCCCTCCTCACTCTAGTCTCCTGTGCCTTGCTTCCTTACCCCCTTCCCCTGATCGTCTCATCCCCCCCCCCACCTGCCCCTGGCCAGCCTCTACTCCTCTTCTCTTCTCTTTTCTCTTCTCTCTCTGTCTCTCTCTGTCTCTCCCTCTCTCTCCGTCTCTCTCTGTCTCTCTGTCTCTCTCTCTCTCTCTCTCTCTCTCTCTCTCTCTCTCTCTCTCTCTCTCTCTCTCTCCCTGCCCCTACCTCTCAACTCCTCTCCCCATGCTGGTACCACAGGGGAAAGGGATGCCTCATCATGGGCCCACAGAGGCACCCCCTTCCCCAACACCCCTACACCAAACCTGACCTCCACCAAATATATCCCTGGTTTCTTTTTCTTTTTATAAAACACAATACCTAGCAAGTACTTTTTACCTGCCACAAAACTTGCTTTTATTCAACTTGTTCTGAAACTTATTTTCATTGACATGTGTAGTTCTGGAAACAGTCATTTAACATAACTGTTTTCCATTATATTAATATGTCAAAATTTATTTCCCTTTTGTCCATAGTATTTCAGTTGTTTCTGGATTTTTACTGTAGAAATGTCTAATATTACATCTTTTAAAAAAATTTATTTACTTTATGTTATATGTATGAGTGTTTTGTTTGAATCGTTACATGTGTACCACATACTTGCTTGGTATCTGCAATGACCAGAGAAGGGCATTGGATGAATCTTCTGGAGCCGGAATTACAGATGGTTATAAGCCACCATGGGGATGCTGGGAATTGAATCCAGGTCCTCTGCAAAAGCAACAAGTAGTCTTACCTGCTGAGCCTTGCTTCCTTACCCTCTTCCCCTGCTTCAGCCCCAAGACTTTATCTAATACTAATCTATCCGAATCTGATGATCTGGGCCTGTCGAAATGGATCAGTTGGTAAAAGTACTTGTCACCAAACCAGAGGACCTCAATTCAGTCTCTAGGACCTACATGACGGAAGCAGAGAACTGGCTCTCATGCGTTGTTCTCTGACCTCCACACGAGTGCCCCACCCCCAAGCATGCACAAGTAAATCCACAAGTGTAATTTTTTAAAAAATGAATGCAATGGTTTCTGTGGAAACGTGCTGAATATCTGTTGCTGAGTGGCAAGGTTGGATCTCCCCCCCACCATCGGTCAACTGAGGCAGGGGCTGCAGAGCTGGCTCAGCAGGTAAGACTATCTCTTTTGCAGAGGACCTGAGTTCAATTCCTAGCACCCACAGCAGATTGTGCAACTTGTCTGTAACTCCAGCTATAGGAGCCTCCAATACTGAGCCTCTGGCTTCCATAGGTACCTGTGCTCTCATGGACATATGGAATGTGGACACAAACACATCATTAAAACAACAAAAAATGAAAAGAAAGGTAAAGCTCTTTTTGTTGTTCTTTGTCGTTTTGTTTGGTTTGAGACAGGGTTTCTCTGTGTAGCCCTGGCTGTCCTGGAACTCACTCTGTAGATCAAGCTGGTCTCAAACTCAGAGATCCACCTGCCTCTGCTTCCTGAGAGGTGGGATTAAAGGTGTGTGCACTATTGCCCAGCAGAAAACCAATGCTTTTATAAAATGTGACCAAAGTAGCTTTCCAGGACTTAATAAAAAAAAAAAAAAAGCAGGAAATTTAAAAAAAAAAAAATGCCTACCTTGGAACTGGAGCATCAGGGACAGAGCACAGTATAATTAAATAAGCTGGGAATGTGGTCCACTGGGCAAACTGCTTTCTTAACATGCACAGAGCTTGATTGGACCCAAGTTCTTGCCGACGGTGAGGTGAGCCGATTCAAGTCGGATTAAAATATATATAGGCAGGTTTATTGGGAAGCTGCTCTTGCGTGGAAGAATTTACCGGAACCAAGGAAGGAGGCCAGAGATGTTGCCATGGGGAGGGAGAGGAAGGAGAGAGGACTGCTTAGGTAGGTGTGTAATGTAGTAACACATGCCTATAATCACAGCACTCAGGAGGTGCAGGCAGGAAAATCTGAAGAGGTTTGAGGCTCATTCTTAGCTACAAAGAGAGTTTGAGGCTGGCCTGAACTGTGCAAAAAACATAAGAACTAGGCCAGCTTTAGCTTGATGAGGAAATTAGCCTAATTAGGGCTTTACTGACGAGCAGCTCCATTCACCACCCACGTTTACCCTCACCTTCTGCACACCTATTTTATTTCATTATTTTATTGTTTTATTATTTTACTTCTGAGACAAGGTTTCATTGTGTAGCCCTGGTTAGCCTGGAACTCGATATATACATCAGGCTAGCCTGAACTCACTAAGGTCTACGTGCCTCTGTTTCCTGAGTGCTAAGATCAAAGGTAGGCAGAAGTATACCCAGCAGACACTTTTTAAAAAATTATTTATTTGAGTCCCCTCCTTCTCTGTGTATGTGCGGGGTGTATGTATGCATGTATGTTTGTATATATGCATGAATGGGGTATAAGTGGTGTGTGTGTGTCTGTGTGGTGTATGTGTGTATATGGGGGGTATATGTGTTGTGTATGTATGTGTGAGGTGTGTATGTTGTACACATGTGTATGTATGGGAGTGTGTGTATATGGTGTGTGTGTATGTGTGGAGTATGTGTATGTGGGAGATATATGTGAAATGGGCTTAATGGGCTGTATGTGTGGAGTATGTGCATGTGGGGGATATATGTGGTATGGGCTTAATGGGCTGTATGTGTGGAGTATGTGCATGTGGGGGATATATGTGGTATGGGCTTAATGGGCTGTATGTGAGGTATGTGTGTTGTATGGATTGTATATATGGTAGTGTGTGCATATGGTGCGTATGCATATATGTGGGATGTGTGTGGTGTGTATGTATGTATATGGTGCATGTGTATATGTGGGGGGTGTTGTGTGTATATGTGTGTATATGTGTGTATATGTGTAGTGTATGTATAGTGTTGTGTCGTAAGTATGTGTGTATGTGGTATATATGTGTATGCGTGTGTGATGTGGTATGTGTGTTGTATGTACCTGTTAACATAAGTGTGTGCACATGCAAGCATGTGAAGCCGACAGACAGACTTTCGGGTATCTTCCCACTTTTATGTTTTGAGGTAGGGCCTCTCACTGGACTAAGCAGTCTGGCTAATGAACTTGAGCTATCTGTTTGTTTCAGCTTCTCTCCTACTGTCACAGGGAGAGGGAGCCCCAGAATTTTATACCAAACCCCAGTTCTTCAATACGGAGCACTTGGTGAACCAAATAATTCCTATCAGTAAACCCATCGATCAGAACCTCTGTAAACAGCAAACAGCATGTCCTTTGCAAAATGTCATTATAGCCTTAATGGGCTGTACAGGACGAGTCTGACTGCTCGACTCATACCCGAGGTCCACGGCACAGACGCTTCTCCTGTGTAGCCCTGCTGAGCACACCACCTGGAAATACACAGAACCATAGCCCACAGGGCTCTGAGGTAGGATGGTCTGGAGTTCAGGCTGGTTCTCAAGCTATATGAGGTGTTTAAGACAAGCCTGGGATCTTTACAACTCTGTCTCGGAAGGCTAAACAACAACAACAAAAAAAGGTAGGAAATGAAGATGCACATCAAGAATATACCAAGACATGTACCAAGAAAACAATGACTTGTCAGGAAGACATCATCGTCTTTATCAAGCTTAAAACCTGTGGCTCCAAATGGTAGAGTAACCTCCCACATTTTTAAGGTGAGGGAGGTAGAATGTCTGCCTAGCCTACCAAAAAATGCCTTAGGTCAGTCCCACACAAAGCTGTTTTATGGCCCTGAACATTCCAGCCTTCAGGAGCAGAGACAGGAGAAGAAGGATCAAGACTTCAAGGCTGTGCTGGATGTGGTGGCCCAGAATGCTTTTGCATGGCCCCACCCAAATCAACCTATTTCCACTGTGTCTTAGGGTTTCTACTCCACAGTAATGAAATGTCATGATCAAAAGCAACTTGAGGAGGAAGGGGTGATAGCATTACTGGAATTTCTGGAAATTTACACTGGAATTGCTCCTTTGTCACTGAGGGAGGTCAAGGCAGGAAGTCAAGGAACCTAGAGACAGAACCTGAAGCAGCAGCTGCAGAGAAACACCGCTGACTGGTTTTCTCGTCCTGGCTTGCTCATTCTGCTTCTTACGCCTGCCTAGGCTGGCACTGACCCCAGGGGGCTGGGTCCATCCACATCAATCAATAATCAGGAAAACGCACTACAGACTTGCCCACAGACAAATCTTATGGGGGCATTTTCTCAGTGGAGAGTCCCTTTTTGAAAACGACTCTAGCTTCCATCAAGTAAAAGTACCCGAAACGCACATCATACCAATATCTGGGACTTATTTTTTTTAATTCACTAGACCTGTATATTTGACTTCAAAAGACTGTATGCAAAGAGAGCATGCAGTAGTATTCTTCATGGGTCTGGCTCATTTCGACACTTCAGTCACCTATGCTGGGCCAGATGGTGGGGTCTCTTACATACTTAGGTCTGAATAATAATAATCTGTTGTATCTCCTTGTTGTGGTTGTGGTTGTTGTTGTTATTGTTTAGACAGGGTTTCTCTGTGTATCCCTGGCTGTCTTGGAACTCACTCTGTAGACCAGGCTGCCCATGGTAGATCTACCTGCCTCTCCCTTGTGAGTGCTGAAATTGAAGGGGAATGCTACTTATTATTATTATTATTATTATTATTATATTTAATATTATTCTTATTATTATTACTATAATATTATTATAGTAATATTATTATTACTATACTAATAATAAGAATAAGTAGTATTCCCCTTTAATCTCAGCACTCAGATAATAATATATAATATATATATAATTATACTTATTATATATATACTTATTATATAATTATACTTATTATTATCTGCCTTATTTCTTTCTTTATCAGTTGTGGACATTTAGGATGATTCTATTTCAGCAAACATGCCAATGCAGATATCTATTCAACATACTGATTTTGTTTCCTTTTGTTATGTGTCTAATACTGGAATGGCTGGATCACATGCTATCTTTTTTTTAATTATAATACTTAACTTTTATTATTTTTACTTATGTGCATATCCATTTCTGTATGTAAGTGTAATGCCCATAGAGGCCAGAAGAGGGCATCAAATTCCCCCCAGACCCCCACTACAGCTGAAGTTACAGGCAGTTGGCAGCTACCTGATATGGGTACCAGAAACAGAACTTCGGTCCTCTGCAAAGGCAGCAAGCGCTCTTAACTGTTGGGCCATCTCTTCAGACCCCATATGGAAGTTCTGTGCTCAATATTTTGAGGAAACCTCACACTGCTTTCCATAATAACTCTACTAAATTTACATGGCCATCAGCAACTGCAAGGATTCCGTCCCCTCCAGTCTCACAGCACCCATCACTTGTCTTTTAGGATAACTGTTCTAGGAGCTGGCCAGATGGCTAAGACAGCAGCACTGGCTGCTCTGCCAGAGGAACTGGCATAGATTCCTAGCACCTGCAGGGATCTGTCGCCCTCTTCTGGTCTCATGTTGCTACAAACACTTTGCTACAGAGCATTTTGCTACAAACTTGCAGGCAAAGCACTCCTACATATAAAATAATGAACCTAAAGAGACGCCCATCCTAACAACTGCTGGGTAGTTTTGGTACCAATTCCTTGGTGATTGATGATGAGGAACACCTTTCCCTAGCTATTGTGATTTACATTACATTGGTAAGTTGGCAGAAGCTGCTTGAGCTCACTGAGAAGCTGGCTCTGAACTCAAAGTTGCACCCTCATCCCCACCTCGACCCCCATTTCAGACAGGAGCATGTTTGTCTCAGAGTGTTTTCCAAGGTTTAAGGATGGGCTGGCCTTCCAACCCTGATAGAGAAGGAACAGTATTAGGCTCTAGCAGACTGGAACATGCCAACCGGACAGGCCTTGCCCCTCTCCCTTGCTAACCCATAGATAATATTCCTAAAGCTTACCACCAAGGTCTGTTCCCTTATTTGACCCCACGCCAGCTCACAAGCCACCTTTCTCCCAGTCCCATTTAACCCAAACAGCCTTGGCAATTTGAAGTAAACCTTTTTCCCTTTTCACCCACAGAGAGGCTATCTTGCATTCTTTACCAGACCCATTTTCTCAGGATCAGTAAAATTGCCAGTCTCCCTATAGACCTTAACTCTGAGAGTTTTAATTTCATTTTTTAGAACAACTCAGCAAAATAAAATTCTGGTTTATTGTTGGACATTGTTTCACATGTAAGTCAAACAGGCCAAAAACAAACAAACAAACAAAACCAGCAACTTCATAGACAAAAAAAAAAAAAAAAAAGAAAAAAATCCTTTTTATCTTTGGTCTTTTTAACCATCTCATACAAACCAACGACTTATAGTACAGGTAGGTTCGGACACAAAAAACATTACTGGAATGCTCAGAATAAGATTTTTGTTGCTGTCGTTGTTGTTGTTTTTGTTGTTTTTCTTAGTTTTTTTAACAAGGTTTTTTTCTCTCCTTTGAGATTATAGTGAGCACCACAAGTAAAGTCTGACGTAGGACAGAAAACTCTCTGAACGCTGGTTCGGCTACCCATTATCATTAAAAATGGCTGACCCCTGACAATAGGTACAAAAATAGAAAATGTAAATAAACAATACAAACAAAATTTCCTTTTAAAGTATTTTTAAGAAAATAAGCAGAACCTGGGAAGTTCTGGTTCTTTTTTCTCGGTGTTGCCAATTCAGGGTGTGGTTTTGATGCGGTGCTGTGGTTACCCTCTGTGGGTGGGCGGGGCCTGCTTCTCTAATCGAAGATGACCACCACGTTTAAATTCTGAGATGGAAAATGGAGGGTGACTAGGTCACGGTGTGTAAGGTTAGCTTTTCCTTTTGCTGTCTAGTCGTCCTCATCAGTCTTCTGCTTCTTGGTGTCAACATCATCATCTCATCATCCTCAGCTACACGCTTGCCCGTAGGAGCCTCGGCTTCCTCATCTTCATCTCCACCCTGTTGTGGTAGCAATAAAAAAGGCACAAATTTGGGTTCCGGCGCATACCGTTCTGCACTTTCTCTCCCCCGGCTCCCTCTGACCTGGGCGTCCCCCTGATTCCAGCGCTGCACCTTGCCCTTACAGCTCCCTTGGCCGGTTGTTACCACGCGATGCATACACATTCCAATTCCATGGTGGACCCATGGCATCCCCCCACTCCACACTCTCTTGAACTCAATCAAGTAGCCAGGTGGAAGAACACACCACCCAATATCTTCTCCTTCAAGTCCTTGGTGGTGATCTCGGAGCTGGTGTCCACTGCCACGTCTGACATCGGACACATGGTGTCTGATACTGAGAGTAAGGAATTATTGGAGTTCGAGGACTCTGGCAAGAAAGCTGCCGGAGGCTGCGTTGGAGGAGGCGGTGGGTGAGCGGCAAAGGTGGGTGCAGTGAGCGCAGAGCACGACCCGGGAACAATGCAAAGATGACTTTTCAGAGCGGCCAAAATGGAACATAGAAATTAATGAGCAGTACTGGGGTTATGGATAAAAAGTAGGTTCTTACAGCATGAAGGTTAGGCATTTGCCCAGCTATTGTGCTGCTTAAGGCACATTAAAATATAAAGACTCTGTGTGTGTGTGTGTGTGTGTGTGTGTGTGTGTGTGTGTGTGTGTGTGCGCGCGCGCGCGCGTGCGCACTATCTGGGAACATAAATGATCTAAGACAGGAAGGAGCCCCATGCCAGGATATATTAAAAATATTCATGCAACAAGGTCTGATAATATTTTATCTTAGTCACAAACTCAAGATTTTAAATTTCCTTTGGCTGTCTTCTGAGTATAGACTTAAGAGTGCTTCTCGTTGTGCTAAATCTATATACACCCAGTCTCCTGGATAGAGGGAAGAAGCCCCTCCATCATGGTCTGTAGTTACACTGGAAAGTGAAGATTAAGCAAACTTTTGCCTCTTCTCCTTCACAGGATGGTTTATCGTCCCTGAGCTTGCCTTAAAGAGTATTCGTGCTTTTAACCAGAAATCATTCCCTAAGCTTCTACTATGACCCAGAGGCGTGAGTCTACTGTCTTTTCTACAGATCTCAGTACAGATCACAAACAATGGTAATGCTAATATGCCTTTTTTTTTTTTTTATGTGAGTACACTGTCACTATCTTCGGACACCAGAAGAGGGCATCAGATCCTATTTCAGGTGATTGTGAGCCACCATGTGGTTGCTGGGAATTGAACTCAGGAACTCTGGAAGAGCAATCATTTCTTTTACCAGTGAGCCTTCTCTCCTGTCCCACTCGTTTCTTTTGTAAAGTGAAAGAAATACAGCAATGGAACACTGATTAAGAGCCTCCAAGTCCTGGAACCCGGACTCTTCCTCCTGGCTGCTTTGGGGATGCGGAATGGGAAGACCCTCCACCGGATGAAGACCTCCAGCGTTTAGGAACCAGAGGATCTGAGCTGCCATCCGGACACTGAGGAGGACAGCGGTTGTCTGCGTTGAGACCCGTACCGCGAAGAGCTCGGAGGAGCTCTGCGCAGCCGTCGCCATTGCATAGGGCCCAGGCGCGGATCGGCAGGGTAGTGAGTATCCGGCATGGGACCTGTGCGCGCAGACACCTAAGAGCACGTCTAGGAGCTGCCCCCTCTGCAGAGGACATGAGTTTGCAAGACCTGCGCGAAGTTGCACCTGGGCTCTGCATCCATGAGGGGCTGGAACTCAAGAGGAAGCACCACTTTTGTCGCACTCCTGAGAGGCTGGCAGACTGGAGATGACCAGCCTGTGTCTGCATAGCAGAATGAGAAACCGTGACCCTGCATCTTCCCCTCCGCGTTGGGAGCGAACGGAGCAATCCCTGCTTTGCATTCCAGGATCTCACTATAAGGCCCTGGCTAGCCTGGATCTCAGAATGCAGTTCTGGCTAGTTTGAACCTCACTGTGGATACCAAACTAGCCTCAAACTCACAGAGCTTCACCTGAGTCAGCTGCCCAAGAACTGGAATTAAGTGCATCATCCTGCCCGCAGACCTGCTATCTTGTTTATTTGGGGGTATAACAAGTATAGATTGAGCTGGCAATTAGTTTTGCAAGGATCAAGTCAGGAAAACGTCTTGGACAGCATTCAATTTACCTGTTAACTTTGTTGTTTTAGACTTCTCCCAGGTTTCGAGACTGCATGTAGCCTAGGCTGGCCTTGAATCTTTTTTTTTCCTTCTTTTTTTTTTTTTTTTTTTTTTTTTTCTTATTTACCTGGGATCGTGGTATACTCAAGGATCTCTGTGGGTCTAGTCTACATAGTGAGTTCCAAGATAGACAGCCACGTGTAGAGAGACCCTGTCTCTAAATCAATAAATTTATTTGATATTTTAAAAAGAACACTGACTAAAACAAAAATAGAAAAAAGCAAGCAAGCAACAAAGAAAGAAAGGAAGGAAGGAAGGAAGGAAGGAAGGAAGAAAAGAGAAAGAAAAAAAGAAAGAAAGATGGATTCTTGTAAGCTTCAGGGAATTGACTTGACTCCACTTCTCATGGGTCAAATGGACTCCAGATAAGTACCCCTGTCAATGAACAGGCTAATGTTCCCCATCTATTGCCTATTGCCTACTCCGTTCCCTGGTTTTGGGACTTGTCTACCCCAACTACCAAAATCATGGGCCTAAAATTTTCAAATGTACACCTAAGAAAAGTTTTTCTCTCTAAACTTAACTTCATTTTTTGTCCCTAATATATATTAAGTCCAGTTATTCCCTCGAAATCTGCATCCAGGACAGCTTCAAACCAGCTAGCCCAAGGTGGGCTAGCCTCATAGACTGCTTCATCTAACCCTGCACATTCCTAGCCCCAGATGGCCCTACAGAGCCTGGACAGCCGTGAAGCAGCCGGCTCTCCCAGGACTTGACCAGCATTCCAATTTTCCTAGAGTCACCAAAGATGTGGTTGTCCCAGACAGCAGGAAGAAGACTAAAGAACACAACACCCTCGCTCCTGCCTCAACATCACCCCTTCCTAGTTCCTCATTTCTTTAATTTAAAAAAAAAAAAAGGAGGAGGAGGAATGTTAGTATCAGGCAATGGCACTGGTCTGCTCTCAGGGACCTACCAGCTGATTACATCATCACCTGCCACAGCCAAGGTCCCCAGATTAAAGTGCTCCCGCCATCCCAGCATCCCAGAGCTCTTCATATTCCCTCTCTCTCTCTCTCTCTCTCTCTCTCTCTCTCTCTCTCTCTCTCTCTCTCTCTCTCTCTCTGCCTACATAGTCTCCAGCTTTGTTCTCTGAGGCTGGTGAACAGCCCAAACACTGCCCCCCCCAATAAACCTGCTTGTAACTCTTTAAATCTCATTGGGGAACCCTTGGCTCCAGCTGCTTATGTAGCAGAGGATGGCCTTGCCTGGCATCAATAGGAGGGGAGGCCCTTGGTCCTGTGGAGACTCATTGCCCCAATGTAGGTGAATGCTAGGACAGTGAGGCAGAAGTGGGTGAGGGGAGCACCCTCATAGAAGCAGGGGGTTTGCCAAAGGGAAGCTAGGAAGGGAGATAACGTTTGAAATGTAAATAAAGAAAATTACCAATAAAAAAAAATCTCACTTGATTTGGTTTATTACATTGGCAAAGATACCTACCTGGGACAGAAACCTGCTAAGTTCCCCATGTAAGTGTGACACTATGTATCCAATTGATGCCATAAATGAAATAAAAATGTGAGTAGAACCAAAGCATGCTAGTTCCACAAGGAAGGACTTAGGCAGTCTGATGTAATAAATTATCAATCTGTACCAAAACTAATTTTTGATGAAAACTTTAAAAGAACCTAATTCCTGTTGATAGTACTTACAGTTTAACCCCTTTTGGCCTCCAAGAGAATTAGAGAAACATATATTCGTGTATCTATTCCTTTGACACTGTACTCTGTAGACTAAATATTGCAGGGAGGGAAGAATGTTTCTGGTAAGAATTTCCTCCTATTTTCCTCTTTAAATACAACTTAAGCCTTTTCACATATTTATTTTTAAATATTTGCTTTGTACAAGTATTTACAACGTATAGATTTAAAAATAAATACAAAAGTACATCTTTTAAATAAGCTGAAGTTCAGTAGTCATAAATCTAAAGTAATATTGGCAGTTTGGGTCTTCTGTGCCTCAAAGGCCGGAAATGAGAAAGTCTCCTCCCTGCTGGATGTAAAGGACAGGATGCAGTTCCTTCTTTTCCTAAAGCTGTGAACACACAATAGGA
This sequence comes from Rattus rattus, assembly GCF_011064425.1. Taxonomy (NCBI): domain Eukaryota; kingdom Metazoa; phylum Chordata; class Mammalia; order Rodentia; family Muridae; genus Rattus; species Rattus rattus. The sequence goes on along the minus strand of NC_046169.1, from coordinate 15,617,921 downwards.
TGGACCCATAATTTGAGGAGGCATCAGCAGGGAAAGCTTCTGTCTGTACTCTCAGTAACACACAACTCCCTGTAACAGCAGGCATGGCCGCTCCTGGCTTTCCTGTTAGGCATGCCCTTCCTGCTTTTGTTCTAGAGACAGAGGTGGCAGCAGTTCTGTCTCACGGTCCTGTGTCAATACAGCTGGATTTGTGGGTTTTTAATTTACTTACATTTGCTTTTCAAGGCAAGGAGACTCAGTTGTAGGAGGGAGTGCACTGCGCCTCTCTTCCGTCTCTGTCTCAAGCTACTCATGACCCATCTATTCCAACTCTGTTCACTAGACTCCATCCTCAAAGACCTCCTTCCAAAGATTTGAAGCATCTGATACCCTCTCTGCACTCTCAGTTCTTTTGCAACAATCCAGCCCTCTCAAGTTTGGCCAGTTTCCATTCTCCATGCACCTCTATCCTTCATGTGCCAGTTCCTACATGACATCACTTCAAATATCCAATGACTGAGAAACACCTGATCAAGGCTGATGGACTGGGTCGAGTTTAGACTGTTGATTTGTACGACCTTTTGTGGAGCATTTGGGATTTGTATATAAAATATATGCTCCTTGTCCTTTTGACGAGTCATCTGTAAAATCATAAAAAACAATCCCTATATGATATTTAGATGTAATTTTGGGCAATTACATCTAAATACTCATGCTACCATAAAATTTTTTAAAGGAAATCTTTGGGATAGTGATTATCTATACGTCTTGAGGAATTTGCTAATGCATCTGGAAATTATTATCAATGTGGAACAAATAATCAACACGCACAATTATGTCTGTAGGCTCTTACTGGTGAGTGAGTTGTTTAACACCTGTATTCTCATCGTATTGTATCTATAATTTTTTGTAAATAAGAAGTTGCAGATCATTGCAAAGAATAGACATGTATAAATTTCTATACCTTATTGGTATGTAATTCCAGTGGGTAAAGAGGCAGAGGAAGGATAAATAATTAATGAGGAAGTAAGGAATTAATTCTGTGAGCTACTACTTTATCAGGACAGTTTTTAGTTTCATGAGGTTCTATTTATCAATTGTTGATCTTAGAGTCTGAACCACTGGGGTTCTGTTCAGGACATTTTCCCCTGTGCTGATGAGTTCAGGGCCCTCTCCCACTTTCTCTTCTATTAGATTTAGCATAGCTGGTTTTATGGTGAGGTCCTTGATCCACTTGGGCTTGAGCTTTGTGCAAGGTAATAAATATGGATCTATTTTCATTCTTCTACATGCTGACCTCCAGTTAGACCAACACCATTTGTTGAAGATGCTTCCTCTTTACCACTGTGTGTTTGGGGCTTCTTTGTCAAAGATCAAGTGTCCATGGGTGTTTGGGTTTATTTCTAGGTCTTCAATTCTGTTCCATTCCATTTGATTCCTGTCTTTCTCTGTACCAATACCGTACAGTTTTTATCACTCCTGCTTTGTTGCACAGCTTGAGGTCAGAGATGGTGACTCCTCCCAGAAGATCTTTTATTGCTAAGAATTGTTTCAGCTATCCCGGGTTCTGATTTTTTTTTCATATGAAGTTGAAAATTGTTCTCTCTACGTTTGTGAAAAATTGTGTTGGAATTTTAATTGGGATTGCATTGAATCTGTAGATTGCTTCTGATAAGATGGTTATTTTCACTATGTTAAGCTTACTAGTCTATGAGCAGGGGAGATCTTTCCATCTTCTGAGGTCTTCTTCAATTTCTTATCATACAAATCTTTCACTTGCTTGGTAAGCATTACAAGTAACTTTAATTTTTTTCAAGCCTTATTGTCTAGGATTGTTCTTAAAGGCTTTAACCTTCCTTGTAACCCATCACCCACCAGAGATAGTGGGAAAGAAAGGATACAGGAGAAGTGAACCTGTTTAGAAAGGTTCTTTGGAGCAACCTCCACCTGTGTTATATGGAAGTAGGCAGTTCAGTTCACAGGTTAGCAGGCAGAAGCAGCTCGATCCACTCAAACACTTAATGGATACAGGAGCAATATAGTTTAATAGACTCAGGTTAGCAACAGCAGTGACACAGCATAGCAGAGACAGCCAGGCCTCGGCTCAACTCAAATCAGCAGGAGGAGCCAACAGGAACACTGGGAGAAGTTCTTGGCTCTGTCAGGGAATCAAAGATGAGCGAAGACTTGAGATCCATAAGCTTTCGGCTGTAGTTCTGTGGTGGAATTTTGGGAGTCGATTATGTATACTATCATATCATCGGCAAATAGTGATACTTTGACTTCTTCCTTTGCAATTTGTATCCCCTTGATGTCCTTATGTTGTCTGATTACTCTAGCTAGAACTTCAAGTACTATATTGATAAATAGGGAGAGAGTAGACAGCCTTGTCCCTGATTTCAGTGGGATTGCATCTGATTTCTCTCCATTTAGTTTGATATTGGCTGTTGGTTTGCTATGTGTTGCTTTTATTATGTTTAGATATGTGCCACAAATTTCTGAGCTCTCCAAGACTTTTAACATGAAGGGGTGTTTTATTTTGTCAAAGGCCTTTTCAGCCTCTAATGAGATGATGGTGTGACTTTTTCCCTTGAATTTGTTTATACAGTGGGTTACATTGATAGATTTTTGTATATTGAACCATCTCTGCATCCCTGGAATGAAGCCTATTATATCACGTGAATGATGTTTTCAAAGTGTTCTTGGATTCAGTTTGTGAGAATTTTATTGAGTATTTTTGCATCGATTTTCATAAGTGAAACTGGTGTGAAGTTCTCTTTCTTGGTTGGGTCTTTGTGCGTTTAGGTATGAGAATGACTATGGCTTCATGGAATAAATTAAGTGGTGTTCCATCTGTTTCTGCTTTGTGGAATAGTTTGAGGAGTTTTGGTATTACTCTTCTTTGAAGGTCTGGTAGAATTCTTCACTAAAACAGTCTGGCCATGGGCTTATTTTAATTTGGAGGTTTTTAATGACTACTTCTCTTTCCTAAGAGATTATGGGAGTGTTTAGATAGTCTACCTGATCTTGACTTAACTTTGGTATGTGGTATCTGTCTAGAAAAATCATCCATTTTATCTAGATCTTTTAGTTTTGTATGGTATAGGCTTTTGTAGTAAGATCCGATGTTTTGTTTTTATTTTGTTTTGTTTTGTTTTGTTTTCGGAGCTGGGGACTGAACCCAGGACCTTACGCTTGCTAGGCAAGCGCTCTACCACTGAGCCAAATCCCCAACCCCAATCTGATGATTTTTTAATTTCCTGAGTTTCTGTTGCTATGTCTCCCTTTCCCTTTCTGGCTTTGTTCATTTGGATACTGTCTCTGTGCCCTTTAGTTTGGCTAAGGGTTTATCTATCTTGTTGATTTTCTCAAAGAACCTGCTTTTGGTTTTGTTGACGCTTTGTATCATTCAATTTGTTTCTAATTGGCTGAGTTCAGCCCTGAGTTTGACTACTTACTGCCATCTACTCCTCTTGGGTGTGTTTGCTTCTTTCTCTTCTAGAGCTAGTATGGGATCTCTCCAATTTCTTTTTTTGTTATTAGATATTTTCTTAATTTACATTTTTTTTTTTGAGCTGGGGACCGAACCCAGGGCCTTGCGCTTCCTAGGCAAGCACTCTACCACTGAGCTAAATCCCCAATCCTTAATTTACATTTCAAATGTAATCCCCTTTCATGATTTCCCATCTGGAATCCCTCTATCCCTTCCCCCATGCCCCTGCCTCTTTGAGAATGTTCCCCCACCCACCCACACACTCCCTCCCATCTCCCCACCCTGGCATTCCCCTACATGGAGGCATTGAGCCTTCAACAAGGCCAAGGACCACTCCTCCCATTGACGCCCAATAAGGCCATCCTCTGCTACATAAATGGTGGGAGCCATGGGTCCCTCCATATGTACTCTTTGATTGGTGGTTTAGTCTCTGGGAGCTCTGGGGTGGGGGGTCTGGTTGGTTGATATTGTTGCTCTTCCTATGGAGTTAAAAACCCCTTCAGCTCTTGTCCTTTCTCTAACTCCTCCATTGGAGGTCCCATTTTCAGTCCAATGGTTGGTGGAGAGTGTCGGTGCCTGTGCTGCCAGTGTCGGGCGTAGGTCTGCGGGATTGAAAGAAAACACGTACACTGGTCACCTGTTTTCAGCGAGTGCCACCAAGGCTTTACTGAGATCTCCTTATATACCCGAGGCAAAAGCCATGGAAAACAACAAGGCAGGTGAAAATCCCCAACCCGGAAAACAGGAAAAGTCTGTGTGGTGAAAAGTCCCAGGCCCAATCAGGGGCATAAACAACTTCTTAAACAACAACAAACTGGAAGGCTCGGTGGGGAGGAAGGGTGCCATGGAAAATCCCAGCCCCAAATCAGGGCTAAGAGCAGCTGCCAAGGAGGTAAACAATTTCTTGCTATAGCAGGCTAAAAGGCTCAGCCAGGGGGAAGGGAAACACCAAGGTAGGGCCCAACAGGAGAGCACCTGACTCTGTATTTGTCAGGCTCTGGCAGAGCCTCTCAGGAGACAGCTATATCAGACTCCTGTCAGCATGCACTTCTTGGCATCTGCCATGTTGTCTGAGTTTGGTGACAATAAATGGAATGGATCCCCAGGAGGGGCCATATCTGGATGACCTTTCCTTGAGTCTCTGCTCCCCACTTTGTCTCTGTATTTCCTCCTGTGAATATTTTGTTCTCCCTTCTAAGAAGGACTGAAGCATCCACTCCTTGGTCTTCCAACTTCTTGAGCTTCATGTGGTCTGTGGATTGAATCTTGGGTATTCCGAGCTTTTGGGCAAATATCCACTTATCACTGAGTGCATCTTATGTGTGTTCTTTTGTGATTGGGTTACCTCACTCAGGTTATTTTTTAGTTCCATCCATTTGCCTAAGGATTTCATAAAGCCATTGTTTTTAATAGCTGAATAGTACTCCATTGTGTAAAATCACCATATTTTCTGTATCCATTCCTCTGTTGAAGGGCATCTGGGTTCTTCCCAGCTTCTAGCTATTATAAATAAGGCTGCTATGAACACGGTGGAGCATGTGTCCTTGTTTTATGTTGGAGCATCTTTTGGGTATATGCCCAGAAGTGGTATAGCTGGGTCCTGATGTAGTACTATGTCCAATTTTCTGAGGAACTCCAGACTGATTTCCAGAGTGGTTGTATCTGTTTGCAGTCCCACCAACAGTGGAGGAGTGTTCCTCATTCTCCACATGCTCTCCAGCATCTGTTGTCAACTGAGTTTTTTATCTTTGCCATTCTGACTGGTGTGAGGTGGAATCACAGGGGTGTTTTTCTTTATGAAGGCACTAAGTTCTATGAATTTTCCTCTTAACACTGCTTTCACTGGTTCCCATAAGTTTAGGTATGCTGAGGCTTCATTTTCATTGAATTCTGTAAAGTCTTTAATTTCTTTCTCTAAAGTCTTTTAATTTCTTTCCAGCTCAAGTTATTATTGAACAGAGAGTTGTCTGGTTTCCATGAATATGTGGGCTCTCTGTTGTTTTTGTTGTTATTAAAGTTCAGCCTTAGTCAGTGGTGATCTGATAGAATGCATGGGACTATTTCAATCTTCTTGTACCTGTTGAGGCTTCTTTTGTGTCTGATTTTTTATGGTCAGTTTTGGAAAAGGTTCCATGAGGTAGGGAGCAGAAGCCATACTCTCTTGTTTTAGGGTGAAATGGTCTTTAGATGTCTGTTAAGTCTGTTTGGTTCATAAATTCTGTTACTTTCACTGTGTCTCTGTTTAGTTTCTGTTACAATGACTTGTCTATTGGTGAGAGCGGGGTGTTGAAGTCTCCCACTATTAATGTGTGAGGTTCAGTGTGTGTTTTGAGCTTTGGTGAAGTTACTTTTAAAATGTGGGTGCCCTTACATTTGGGGGCATTGAGAGTTCAATCTGGTAGATTTTCCCTGTGAAGTGTACTTCTCCATCTCTTTTGATACCTTTTAGTTGAAAGTCTATTTTACCGGATATTAGAATGGCTACTCCAACTTGTTTCTGGGACCATTTGGTTGGAAAAGTTTTAAAGTATCTGTCTTTGTCAATGAGGTGTTTTTTTTTTTGTACTCAGCAAAATGCTGGATCCTATTTACATATCCAGTCTGTTAGCCCATGTCTTTTTATTGGGGAATTGAGTCCATTGGTGTTGAAAGGTATTAAAGACAGTGATTGTTAGTTCCGGTTATGTTTGCTGTTGTAGATGACGTTATGTGTATATGATTCTCTACTTCTGGTTTTGTTGTGAGATGATTGATATCTTGTTTCTCCTTGGGTGTAGTTACCCTCCTTGTGTTGGATTTTCCTTCTAGAATCCTCTGTAGTGTTAGATTAGTAGAAAGATATTGTTTGAATTGGGTTTTGTCATGGGATATCTTGGTATCTGCATCTATGGCAATTAGGAGTTTTAGTGGGTATAGTAGCCTGAGCTAGCATTTGTATTCTCTTGGGGTCTGGATGGTAGTTGTCCAGGATCATCCGGCTTTTAGAGTTTCTATTGAGAAGTCTAGTGTAATTCTGATAGGTCTGCCTTTATATGTTACTTGACCTTTATCCCTTATAGCTTTTGTCAATCTTTCAATGTTCTGTGAATTTAGTGTTTTGATTATTATGTGATGGGATGATTTTCTTTTCTAGTCCTATCTATTTGATGTTCTCTAGGCTTCTCATACATTTATGACTATCTCTTTCTTTAGGTTGGGGCAGTTTTCTTCTATGATTTTTTTGAAGATGTTTTCTGATCCTTTGAACTGGGAATCTTTATACTCTTCTTTTCCTATTAATCTTAGGATTGAACTTTCATTGTGTCCTGAATTTCCTGAATGTTTTTGGTTAGGAACTTTTTACACATTGTATTTTCTTTGACCAATGTATCTTCTATGGTATCTTTTACATCTGAGAGTCTCTCTTCTGTCTCTCATATTCTGTAGCTCCTGCTCTCTTTCCTAGGTTGTCTATCTGCAGGGTTTCCTCCATTTGTAATTTCTTTATTGTTTCTTTTTCTGTTTTCAGGTCTTGAACCTTCTTGTTCAATTCCTTCACCTGTTTGACTGTGTTTCCTGTAATCTTTAAAGGATTTATTTGGTTCCTCTTTAAGGGCTTCTAACTGTTTGCCTGTGTTTTCCTGTGTTTCCTTAAGGCAGTTATTTATATCTTCCTTAAAGGAATCTATCATCTTCGTGAGATGGAATTTTAGGCAGAATCTTGCTTTCCAGGTATATTAGGGTATCCAGGAATTGCTGTGATAGGAGAACTGGGTTCTGATGGTGCCAAATTACCTTGGGTTCTGTTGCTTATGTTCTTGTGCTTGCATTTCAACATCTGGTTATCTCTGGTGTTAACTGGCCTGGGTGTCTCTGAATGGAGCTGATCTTCTTGGAGGAAGGCAGTGCTGTCGATGGTTGGGGGGTGCAGGGTGGGGGATCCTGTGTCCCTGATTAGGGCAAACCTCATGGGAGATAGTCAGACTTTGGTTTCCAGGGGCAGGATCTGCTCCAGTTGCAGATGGAGGTGCAGATCAGGACTGTGTCCCTGGTTGCAACAGACTTCCCGGGAGACAGGCAGGCTGTGGGGTGGAGGAGGGTATTGGGCCCTCTGCTCTAGTCCTGTGTGGAGGAGTAGACTGAAAGGAAAATGGATCTGGGGATTGAGCGTGCTGTGGGTTCACCGTCAGCTGAGGTCTGTGGGTGTTCCAGATGGTGTGGGTATTTGGGGAGAAGTCTCACCTGCGTCCCTGGTTACTGCAGATCTGCTGGAAGACAGACAGGATGTGGGATGTGGGAGGATGTTGAGCCTGCCCATCTGCCCTGGTGGTGGAGCTAACCGGAAGCCATGATGCAGCTATTACCATGTTCCTATATTAGACAACATGGACATATATCAGATGAACTGGAGCGAACATAGTGAATCAGTTTTGGGAAGGCCTGTTAAACTTATGGCCCTGTGTGGATTACCTAGATTTGCATGAAAATTCAAGGGGAAGCTTCACTGTGTGGATCTCCTCATGAGGCAATTCAAGGGCTACAAGATTCTGATTGTGGGCTGGGTCTTTCTGGTTTTGGTGAGTACTTTCCCCCCTTCTTGTTGGCTTGCTTACCTTACCGACTCTCCCATGTGTGGATGCTTTAATCTCGGAGAGTGAACTGGGGGAGGCTCTCATTCTTCCTACATCTACTACCGAAATATATTTGGGGCATCAACCGCAGCGGAGAACATCACTCTAGAAGGAGTGTGAGCAGGTACCATGTGTTGGACTCCATCAGGGAATTTAAGCTCAGAAGAAGTTGTGTGGGAAGACCCAAGGAGAAAAGTATAGGCGAGTATGTGGACTATTGTTGGGAAGGCCTGAGCAAATGTCTTCTTGCCCAACATAAGGCATGAACAGCAGACAAGAGAGCTTGGTGAATAAATGGGTTGATTGGGGTTACTTACAGTAGCGCGAGTAAGAAGTTGCCCCTAGCAACCACTTAAGCAAATGGACTCCACATACAACCTCTGTACAGCTGCATACATGGAGCTCGCCCTGTTATTAGTGCTCACCTGTACATGCTGCAGCCCCTCCAGATACCGCTGGAGCTGGAGGAGGACTGCAGACAGAGGGAAAAGATGGGAGTGGGGCTGCTGGAATTTCAGAGAAGGATCTAGGGACCCTCCCGAAACCTCCACCAACACGGGAGTCGGCAGACTTGGCCCTGCTGAGGTTCCCTTGCCTGTTCTCACGGCTGCTCTGGGAAAATGGTAATTAATGACTGTGTTCCACACCAGCAACTCCTCAGTTCTCTTGACTTTAAGGATGCTGTCCACCTGTCCAGGGTAAAGAGGAAGAAGTCTTTCTATGTCTGGTCCCGTTTTAGCATTGAGGGGGAAAGGCCAGGGAATAGGAAAACTCTTGTGTACACACACACACACACACACACACACACACACACACACACACACACAGTGGTGAAGGGGATCAGTGAGAGTGTGACGGAGATAGACCATAATGGGGTGAGTGTGATCCACATGCAATGTTTACATGGATGAGACTGACACAACAAATAAGAAAACAAAGTAAGACTGGACAGTGGTGGCTCCTGCCTTTAATCCCAGAACTCAGGAGGAGGCAGAGGCAGGCAGATCTATGAATTCAAGGCCAGTCCGGTCTGCAGAGCAAGTTCCAGAACAGCCAGGGTTACACGGAAAAAAACATGTCTCAAAAAAAAAAACAAAAACAAAAACAAAAAAACCCAAAACCGCAAAAGGAAACAAATTTAAATCCTTCCCTCCACAAAAGCAAACTAAGAGGTTAGGATAAGCCTCTGTCTCTTCTATGAAGTTATATTCAAGAAAAAGCCAAGTGTCAGGAGGAAGCTTTTCCTATTTGTCTGTCTATAAAAACAGGAATTTTAACTCACAGGGTATTGTTATAGATATTTAAGCAGTACGGGTTTTTTTTGCATGAAAATATAGATTTCTTACTTGTCTTAAAAGATGAGTGATTTGAAATACAAGAAGACAAATTGGACATCCTTCTGAGAGCAATCAGAGTGGAAGAGACTAAAAAATGAATGCCTTCTTTCCAGAGATGGTGATCTCATTTCCACAGCAACTGTGTGTGGTAGGAAAGGCAAGGTTTGTCACCTACTCCACTCCTAGGATGGCGTACAAAACAAGCTCCAGGCCAATAGTGCAGTCAGATCCGTCTCAAAAGTCACCTAAAACGGGGAACCCAACAAAACACAAATTACTACAGAGCATCTCAGAAGGCCTTTTCCCTCCTAAATCTACCGACTGTTAGTGGTTCCTGTAGAAAGAGGAAGGCGTTTCCCTCAGTGCTGTGGTTACTGGTAACTTGCCTGTGTACTTGAGAGCCACCTTAGTTAAACTAATGAGGACACACGCAGAGGAAAGTAGACCTGGAAGAGGGAGGAATACAAAGGAGGGAAATAGAGGGCAGGAGAGGGCTCAGCGGTTAAAAATGCTTGCTGCTCTTCCAGACGACCTGAGGTCAGTTACCAGCACTTATGCCCAGTGGCTCCCAATGCCTGCAACTCCAGTTCTGAGGATTCTGACACCCAACTCTGACCTCCATAGGCACCTGATCAATATACAATAATTCAACAAAAACTTTAAATTTATATTAATATATAATTAAAGAAAAAACTTAAATTATTCAAACAAAATGACTTTGAATTTGTATCAATACCTGATCATAACTAATAAGAACATTACATCCTAGATCATAACAACTGGTTATGATCATCACATCACATCACTGTTATCATCACAACAAATGACCAAACCTACCCACCCCAACTTAAGGGACCAGGGCAATGGTCTATGTAAAATTGCTTCTTGCTGAACTGGGGTGGAGAATTCCTGTTAGAGCTCTAAGGAGGGAAATGGGTAGTTGCTCAGGCTCTGTGTTTCTCCAGTCTCCGGATGCCTGTCCAGCCTCTGTATTGTTCAGTCTCTGTGTGAGTGATGATTAGGGCTAGCCCTTTAGAAGTTGATTGCCTGCATAGTTTAGACAAATCAATGACCGAGACAGTCTGTGAATCCCCTGGGCCGTTTGCTTTGTGAAGCTTGTCTCAGCTGATAAGAGAAGACTGCTGGGACATGGTTTAAGCCAATAGAAAGTCTTTATTAGCCGGCCAGCAACGACACAAAGTGTTCAGGATCCTAGTGTAGCACTGAGTCTTCCTCAGGGTGAGCTTGTAGGATGAAATCCAGTGTACTGCGTTGACACACTTCAGTCAACAAAAACAACCAGAAGCAGAACTGCGAGAGCTAAGCCAGGTTAGTGCACATTACAGCTTTCGCAGAGCTATATGAACATGAGGTGTTAAGGCCTTGGTTGTAGTTTGACACGTAGTGCTGTCTATATGCTGAGTTTTGCAGCCTGAATGGCACTTCTGTTGTGCTAAGGTCTGGGGCCCTGGGGACTTGTCCTAGGGAATGAGTCAAATCATGAACTCATTCTGTTTTAGTTTCAGTTGCAGGGCCTCAGTGGCTTAACAGGGTCTCACTACTAATCCAGTTAGAATGAAAATTAAGGACCCAGCCATGGCTGACAGCAGAGTAGTTAGCCAGGGGGACTAGAGAACAGAGACTGGTACCAATATTGCCCAAACAGTGGCAAGAATTTTTCTAATTACTCATAAATTAGCTTAGAAACAACTTGTTTCTTTCAAGGTCAGACATACTTTTCTTTTATCTCATGAGAACTTAGAGCCTCTCCTTTGTGTAGGACCACGTCTGCAAGACATCTAATTGTTGTTTACTTCAGAAATGGAAACGTTTAGTACCTCTGGGTCCTAATCAACCTATGTCTGTCCTTAATTTGGAAAGCATCAGGAGAGGCACATTCATTCAAACCAGAACATGTCTACCCAGCAGTCTCAGAGCCCAGTAATATTGTTGTTATCCACATGAATTAGCCCATAAGGCCGAACAGCAGACATCAGAATGAGGGGAAATGCCTAGGTTAAGAGTCTGTGAGGTTAGATAAGTTTCAGCCCCTTCCAAGTCCTCTAGTGTTAATTTGAACTGTCCCAGTCACAGTGAGTTTCGTCAGTCGCTGTCCATGGACTGACAGCCTGGTTAGTTCCTATCCCTAGACTGTGCAGGGAAGGGGTGTCTGAGCGTCACCAACAATCTTGGCTGCTTGTCCTTGATTTTGGAAATGATTAACTCTATCCCCAGGGTCCCTTCCTGCAGCACAGGTTGGTCCTGTCTCCCAAGGTCAGAATTTTTTAAAGGATTTTTCACATGAAACCTCAGCTTTATAAAGCCTATTTTGCAATGGAAACTCCCTTGTTTCTGGCAACCTGGGAAATGAGCCAAATGGCACTCATAGAATTGTAAACTCTTTCTTTCTATCTCAAAGACAAATCGCTATACTTTCCCTTTTCTTTGTAAACTAGACCTGTAGACATCAGCAGACAAAGGTCAAGATGGATATGGGCTGCTGTGTGTAGTCACTCTAGGTAATATTTTGCCTGTGTCCCTGTTCCTCACCTTACAGTAGAGGCAGAGGGTGGTGGCAGGTAGACCAGGACCCTCTATTCATAATGGGGAGGACAGTATTTTTTTTACCCTCCCACGTGGAAGAGGTTAATTGAGGACAATGGAGACAGAAGTGGGGAGAGAAAAGAAAGAGAAAGACAAAAGACAGCAATTTGTAAAGAAGGCCAAATACACTCTAGGAGGGCCACGACTTTCTAATATCCTTTCCCCCATCAATGGGAAGCCCTCTTTCTCTACAGATCATAAGTTGAGTAGTAAAAGCATGTCAACTGACAGTCTGGGTGTGTAGTGGGGAACTGTCCTTTTCCCCATCTGAGAGCCAGTAACAGTTCTACTCTCTAGGCTGAGGTACCTGGCTTGGGCCCAAATCCTCTTGGTTGAAGTAACTCCTGCAGCTCACTGTTCCTAGTTTCCACTCATGACTGAGCTCTGTGTCCTCAGAAAGAAGGTAGCCGATTTGATCGATAGCAGTGGCTTCTTCAAATAGGACTGTAAGTGGGCCAGGCATAGGGCATGATACTGGGTCACAAGTCATCAGATAGCCAGTGTTTCAGTGCTCTGTAGAGGGAGTCCCCAACTATGCCATGGGTGCTGTGGGTATAAGATTTTTACCAGAGTTAACTTCTTTACCTGTTTTTCATTACCCTAGCAGTAGCCACCACAGCTCTTAAACAGATGGGCCATCCTGTGGCGACAGGTTCCAAAGGTTTAGATAGTCTGTCTCAGGGCATTTCATGGCCTTGGTTATCTGTAAGTCTCACTGTGTAACATCAACAAAGAAAGTGATTGTGGCGTTTGGTTTATGTTAGAGGTCTTATCCCAATCAGTGCTCTATTGTCACAGCACGTTTAAATGACCTCCAGCTTCACGATGCAAAGGAGGATGTGAGCCCTCAGTATCCCACTTAATTTTTTTACTTATGATACTTTTGTGTGGTGGTGTGTAATTGTGGGATGCAGGATGTGTGTGTGTGTGTGTGTGTGTCTGTATATGTGTGTGTGTGTGTCTGTATGTGTGTGTTTGTGCGTGTGTGTGCATGTGTGTGTATGTGTATGTGTGTGTGTATGTGTGTGTATGTGTATGTGTGTGTGTTTGTGTGTGTTCATTGCTGTGAACAGACACCATGAGCAAGGCAGCTGTTTTAAAGGCAAACATTTAATTGGTGCTGGTTTACTCTTTCATAGGTTCAGTCCATTATCATCCCAGTGGGAAGCATAGCATCATGCAGGCTGACTTGGTGCTGGAGCTAAGAGGTCTACATCTTGATCTAAAGGCAGAGAGGAGCAGTGTCTCTTCTGCCCTGGGCAGAGCTTAAGTATAGAACACTCAAAGCCCACACACATAGGAAGACACTTCCTCCAACAAGGACACACCTCCTAATAGTGTCACTTCCCATGGGCCAACACATTCAAACCAACACATCCCACTTCCTCCCCCAATAGGCTTCTTGAAACACATGAAACTATGGTGGCCATAACTACCCACAGCACTTTACAAAATGGATTTAGTGCAACTTGCAAAGTCCCCATAGTCTATAGCAGTCTAACAATGTAAAAAGTGCAAAGTTCAAAGTCTCATCTGAGATTCATGCAATCACTTAACTGTGATCTCCTATAAAGTCAAAATAAAAAAGCAGTCCACAGACTTCCAACATCACAGGATACACATTACCATTCCAAAATGTCACATGAGGAAATACTGTCCCAAAGCAAGACTAAAACCCTGGGGAGCAAACTCCTAAGTCCGCATCTCCATGTCTGATGTCAAAGTCTTCAGATCTCCAACTCCTTCAGCATTCAGGACTGCAACAGAATCCTCCTCTTTGGCTGGATCCACTTTCTCTCAGCGGCTTTCCTTGGCCTGTATCCCCTGGCTCTGGCATCTCTACATCTTGGGGTCTCCAAGGCAACATCAACTTCTTGTTCTGATGGCCAGGGTCCACACATGATCTTCTGGCCTTTTCCAAAGGACTTGGGTCACTTCTCCAGCTCTGCCTTCTGTAGCCCTCTGGGTTCTGGCTATCTCCACTTCACTGCCGATGATATGCTTGGTGGTCATCACAATAAACATTCACTCTCAGACCAGCAGGGAAGGCGTTGCCATTTCCTTGAGACTAGCTTGGGGAAGGCCTTTCTAACTTCCCATGAGACTGAGTATTTGGGTCCTTGACATAGCTGTTTTTATGTCAAGAGCATACACTCACTTAGGAGTTCGTCCATTCAGGCTTTGCTCCACTCCCCCCAAAAACTCTGCCCTCCAATTACCCAAGAGTGATCAGAAACTGCTGAACTTCCTGCCGCTGCCCACTGAAGGCTGGCAATGTAAGCCATCCGTGACCTTAGCCCATGCTCATACATGTTATAAACTAGCTGTGAGTGACAAACACACAGAGAAGTAATTTGTATGTTGGTCCTCACTGTTTTCAATATACACGTTACTTAAGTAGCATTTATATGCATATATTATATACTACCCACATTCAAGAATATAGCTTTTAGATAAAACTTCACAGAATCCATTTCCTGGCCTCAGCCACATTTCTTAATTCTACCTACCCTCAAATCTTGTTAATTTACCAATGTACACAGTGAGATTCCTCTCAGTTCTCTGTCTCCACTGCCAGTTTAGATATTTAAGTTCTTGGTTCTGCAAAGTGTGTAAGCTTCTAAGCTACTACTCTTCTCCAGCATACCAGATGATGTCAGCAGTGGGATCAGCAAGATGGCTCAGCAGGTGAGAGAGCTATTTACCAAACCTGTTCACCTAAATTGATCCCCTGGATGTACACAGAGGAGAGAAATGACCCTACAAATTATCCTCTGATTTTACATGTGGGCCATATGGAACACACACACACACACACACACACACACACACACACACACACACACACACACTGTTTAAAAAGAAAATAAAAAACAAACACACATTCAAACCTGGAGTTATTGTTCAGTGGCTAAGAGTATTGGCTGCTCTTACCGAGTACCTAGGTTCAGTTCCCAGTACCTATAGAGTAGGTCACGACCATTTGTACCTTGAGTTTGGTGTGATTCAATGTTCTTTTCTGGTCTCCTTGACTGTTATATGGTACACAGATATATAAAAGCAGAACACTCATACACATACTTCAAAGAATATTAATAATAAAAAAAGATAAAGAGGAACACCACTGGGCACCCCAATTTCCTAATATGGGGTGACTCCAGTGGGAATTTCCAGAAATTCTAGTAATACAATCACCCCAGCCTTGAGATGTTTCTTTCACATAAATGTCACGGTGACTCAGATTCCTGATTAACAAAGGACAGACAGAAAGACACAGGCAGGTAGGACACCTCGGTACTACTCAGTCAATAGGAACACCTCCTTCCAGGAAGAAAATGGGACACCCACAACATACTAGCATAATCCCCTTTCTTTACCCACAGGTGTTCTGCCTCATGATGCCTTGGCCTGAGTCCATGATACCTTGGCTCGAACAACCCCATCCTGTCTCTGAAGATGTCTCAGACTCCATCGACTGGGACTCTCTTTCTCAAGAACTCCCCAACTTGACCAACCTTCTATACTGGCCTCCAACTGGAGGAGACAGGGATGACTTTCTGGCCTCTACCAGCCCCAGAACCTCTACCTACCACTTGAAGGGTCCTGCCCAGGCCATCCATACTCTGGGAAGTAACCTAGAGGCCATCCTTGTGGCTCGGGATCACTGGGGTAGGCCCAAAGCTCATGGTGGAGATCTGTTTCGGGCACAGCTGCTCGGTCCAGAATTGAGAGCAGGAGTCCCAGGGGAGGTGAAGGATCTGGAGAATGGCACTTACCTCTTGTCCTTCCCCCTGCTCTGGGCTGGATGGGCCCAGGTGCAAGTGCGGCTGATCCACTCCAGTGAGGCAGTTGGGGTCCTGCAAAGAGTCTGGAGAGGAAAACGAGCCACTGTTGATTTTAGAGGGTATTTCCGAGGAACAGATGGCACTCAAGAGACTGTCATCTGTAACGTGGACCCCCAGTCAACTGGAGCCAAAGGGTCTACCTGCCAATACAAGGATGTGGTTTCTGGGGAGATCTGGTTCTGTGCTCAACCCCGTACTTTGCCTTGCAATGCTTTAGTGGGTCACTCGAGTGGAAGTTATCTGAAGGTGACCACGCCTCATGATAAAGACCTGCTGGCTGGGTAAGAAATCTAGAAACTTGAATGAGTCCCAGTCTTAACCACAGGCATGTGGAGGTGAGAAGACAACTGGAGGAAGTCAGTCCTCTCCTTCCACCATGAGGGGCCCAGGTATCAAACTCAGTCTGTTGGGTTTGGCAGAAAGAACATGGCGGTCATCATCTTCATCACCACCACCACCACCACCACCATCATCACCATTCATCATCATCACCATCATCAATTATTATTTAGAGATTCCTAAGCCTGGAGTGAACTTGAGTTTCTGGTGTGGTTGAGAGTAACCTCCTTTTAAGGAAGGCAGAAAAGTCAAGAGTTCAATGTCCTTGGCTTGGGGTCAATAAGCATGAGAACTTGTGTTACAAAAGCAAGGGTGGGAAACGGTGGTTGGAGGAGGGTGTTATATTTCCTCGTGACTGTTTGTGTAAGAACAATAACAATTTATTATTCTTTCTAGATTATAGTGGCAGGGAAATTGCAATTTCTCACTCAGTGTGGAGCTCTGTTATTATAAAAGGGAACTATGAGACTCTTCTGTTATCTTAACTATTAGTGAACTGATAAGACCTTTTTTTCTGTATTCCTCTCAACCACTCTACTTGCCCCATGTAGTGTGCCCACTTAAGTGTAGGGACCCAGAATTAGGCAAGTATAAATCTAATTTTCACTTGGTCAAGTTTCCCCAAAGCTCATATTCAGTGTTTCTTCAGGAATGTGACTGACCAGAAACTCCCTTCAGGTGTACCTTCAATCCTAGTCCTACCAGCAGCCCAGGAGAACATGGAAAACATGGGTGAGTGAGGCTGGGACATGTTGTGGTTTGGGGTGGGTATCAGCTTAGATGGGCTGTGGGCTTTTGTATACATGTGCATGCTGTCCAGCTGTGTTTGCTCATGTGTGTGTGCATGTGCGTGTGGGGGGGGTGTGTGTGTTTGGCTGCGTGTGTATCTGGGTGTGTATCTGTATCTTGTGCATGTCTATGTACATGTGTGTCTGTGTGTCTCTCACTGTGGTTATCTGTGTAAGTCTCTGTTCTCTGTGTGTACACATGTGTAGGAGAGTAGGGGTATCTGTCTTTGTGTAGTTGGGCTGTATGTGTAATGGGTGTGACTTTGTATGTGTATATGTATACATGTGTCTCTGTGTTTCTGTGATATATGGATGTATGTGTTTGTATCTGTGAATCTATGCCTGTCTCTGAGTCTCTGAGTCTCTCTCTCTCTCTCTCTCTCTCTCTCTCTCTCTCTCTCTGTGTGTGTGTGTGTGTGTGTGTGTGTGTGTGTGTGTGTGTATCTGTGGTATTCGAGGTGTTCACTCTCCTGTGTAGAAGAATATGGAGACAAGGTGGATGTCGGAATGTTCTCCCCAATTGTTCTCTATCTTATTTTACTTTAAGTTGTGTTACTTTTTTTTTTTTTTGGTTGGGGAAGCAGTTTCAACTGGCAGTGATTTTTTCATCTGAGAGCAAAAAATAGGGACCTGACAGCCCAAAGGTAGTTGATTAGAGAGTGTGCAGTACTCAAGCAGGAAGAGCTAATTCTGCTCTTTCCAGCCACAGTCAGCAAGCAAGGGAGGACCAGAGTCCACATTACTGACCATAGAGTTTCCAAACACAGTGTTTGCACAGAGACTGGCAAGTGCTGAGTGGCCTTAACTAGCCAAGCACTCACAGTATTCAGAGGGACCCAGCCTCTCTCTTGATACTTCCTCAGAAAGGAAGGAACTGAAGGCATTGATGTCTCCCTCAGAGAAGTAAGGGAACCCTGGAGTCATCATATTCCCAACCCAATGGTGAACCTGAATAAGGGGACTAGAGAAATCTACAGGTGACTCCCCAAGAGCAGACAGAGGTGTATGAGGGAGGGTAGTCATTGAGACTCCACATGAACCTCCTCCACACACACAGAATCAGAAAGAAGTTTTTGTAGAAACTCTGCTCAACAACTAAAGGACACTGGGCACAGGGTGGAATGTACCAGTTGCTTTATGCTCTGCCCCTGAATATACCTGATCCAGTGCCTCAGGGGAGGCCAGGTCGGGTCTAGAGCCTCAGTCACAAGGATCCAAGTGGTCAACTCTGTGGCCTTGGCTGCCTGTGTCCAACCACTTGGACGGCCCAGGTTGGAGATCAACAAGCCCTGACCATTAGCATCCTCTAAGCCCCAAATGCATGGTCACTGAGGTAGTATGTCCTAGTCAGGGTTCCTATTCCTGCACTATCATGACCAAGAAGCAAGTTGGGGAGGAAAGGGTTTATTCAGCTTACTCTTCCACATTGCTGTTCATCACCAAAGGAAGTCATGACTTGAACTCACACAGTTCAGGAAGCCGGAGCTGATGCAGAGGCCATGGATGAATGTTTCTTACTGGCTTGCTTCCCCTGGCTTGCTCAGCTTGCTCTCTTATAGAACCCAAGACCACCAACCCAGAGATGGCACCACTCACAGTAAGCTGGGTCCTCTCCCCTTGATCACTAGTTGAGAAAATGCCTTACAGCTGGGTCTCATGGAGGCATTTCCTCAAGGGAGACTCCTTTCTCTGTGATAACCCCAGCTCGTGTCAAGTTGACACACAGACCCAGCCACTACATAGTCCTTGAGTTGTTCCTCATGTGGGCAACTACTCCTACCAGGAAAAGTGCTTCTATGGCCAGCAGCCATCAGCCTCAGGCTGGAGGAAGGGCTTATGTAGGTAGGGTTTGGGGAAGAAGTCATGAGGTCAATGTTCCGGGATAGTATACATAAGGACACATAAAGATCCTCTTTATAGTTTGAGACAGTCTCTCACGAAGACTGGACCTTGCTATTCAGCTCAGCTGGCTGGTCAGTGAGGCCCTGGAATCTGACATCTCTATCTCCCCATGTGCTGGGGTTCCAAGTGTATCTCACACAGCTTTTACACATATTCTAGGGGACAAGGTTAGGTCCAAACCCTTGCCCAACTCACTGAGCCATCTCCTCAGCCTTCAGATAGGTTTTATTCTAGGACTTTAACCTCTTTCCTGTGGGGAAGTGTAGTATAGTAATTAGTACTCGGGGTTTAACAGCACACTTCCTGAGTTCAAATACTATCCATGTCTTTCATGGTTCTTTTTAAAAACCCACTTTATAGGCTGGTATTATGGCGTAATGGTAGAGTGTTTCCCAGCTGGACAGGGAACAGGCTGCCACCTGCAGAACTGCTAAAAAAAGAAAACAGTATTTGGTGCAGGTACAAGTAATGCATTACCACGGCTTTACATGTGTGATGTATTCAATGGCTTGAGTTTACCAGAAATATAAACCCCGAAGCCATCTTTACAATCCATGTTAGACCCATATGCATCACCTCCCTGAAGCCAAATGTTTAAGCTTGACGATGTCAGGTCTGATGAGTCCATTAGCAAGGGCCTAGAGGGAGAGCTCGGAGGTTAAGGACCCATGCTGCCCTTCTAGTAGATCAGAGTTGTGTTCCCCGCATCCATGTTAGGTGACTCACAAAGCCTGTGATACCAGCCTAAGGGCAGTCAGCCAACACTCTTTTCCGGCTCCACATGGTATTCCCACACAGAGGGCATAAACACGTGTACATATATTAAAAAAGAAAGAAAGAACAAGAGGGGTAAATCTAGCTTCTACTGGGCAGCGTGGTGCACACCTACTTTCTTGGCACTCTGGAAAAGGAGGATCGCAAATTCAAGTCTAGCGTCACCTGATATTGAGTTCAAGCTAAGGGTCACAGCCAGGGCTTCTCTTGCAGCTTAGGTGCGTGGTCAAGCCATGGCAGCTCCGTCTTCTCTCATCTTTGACACCAATAGCATTTTTCATCAGACGTTGGTCACCTTCTCTCTGCTTTGAAGAGGCCTTTTCAGGGTTCCAGCTTTGCCTTTGGACCCCGAGGCTGAACTAACATCCTGTGGATTATCTCTGTGGCTCATCCTCTATCCTCGCTCTATGTCCTTTTGGCTCCCCGCAGCTTTTCTTGGTGTGTGGTGGAGACAGCAGGGCCTAAGCACTATGTGTGGGGATGGAGCACTCCATGGCCTTGCTCTGTGTGGTGGTCTTCAGCAGCTCTTCTGCACACTGCTTCCAACTGTTGGCTGAGAGAGAGAGAGAGAGAGAGAGAGAGAGAGAGAGAGAGAGAGAGAGAGAGAGAGAGAGAGAGCTGTTGTTTTGAGTGAGTTGTTTTTTTTTTTTTTTTCCATTTTAGATAGAGCCTCACTGTGCACTGTGGTTTCTGCCTTGTGAGTGCTGGTATTAAAGGTGTGAGCTACCCCAGCTGATGCTTGTCTTTTCTTTTGAAACAGTGTCTTGGCTAACACAGGGTGGCCTTGAACCTGCTATGTAGCCAAGAATGAGCTTGGACGTATTTTAAATAGAAAAATATTTTAAAGTGGTGTGTTTGTGTGTCTGTGTGTGTCTGTGTGTGTTTGTGTGTGTGTCTTGTGTGTCTGGGTGTATCTTAGTGTGTGTCTGTGTGTGTATCTCAGTGTGTGTCTGTGTGTGTCTCAGTATGTGTATCTCTGTGTGTGTATCTCTGTGTGTGTACATCTGTGTGTGTCTGTGTGTGTCAGTGTGTGTGTCACTCTCTCTCTCTCTCTCTCTCTCTCTCTCTGTGTGTGTGTGTGTGTATACACATACATAGCACAGTAGAAATGTGGCACTTAGAGAGAAACTTGCAGAAATAAGTTCTCTCCTTCCTCCCCATGGATCTCAGGATCACACTCAGGCCTCAGGCTAGGCGATGGAGGTATCTTAGTGAACTTTGAAATTTACTTACCTGTATATGATTTTGTGTGTGTGTGTGTATGTGTGGGTACGGGTTATGCATGCCATATGTATGTGAGGTCAGAGGAAAGCTCTGTGGAGTCAGTTCTCACCTTCCACCTGTAAGTGGGTCTGGAGAATTGAACTCAAGTCGCCACCAGGCTTGCACAGCAAATGCCTTTCCTCAGTGATCCATCTAGGGGGCACAACCTCAAATTGTGATCTCTTTGCTTCCATCTCCTGAGTTACAGGCCAGAAGTTGATACAACTGGTTTATTCAGTGTTAAGACTTGAACCCAGAACATCAAGTGCAATAGGTAAGCATTCTAAAACTTAGAGCGTCTCCAGAAATTCACGTTCTTGTTCTTCACTTGTTTGTTTTGAGAAAAGGTCTGACTGTGTAGCCTTGACTGGTCTGGAATGTGGTATGTAGACCAGGGTGGCCTTGAATTCACAAACTTCTGGCTGCCTCTGTCTCCCAAAGGCATGGGCTACCATGTCTGGCCCATCATCATTGTTCTTGATCACGGTGAATTATCAGTGTCCCCATCCATACGTGGAGACATGAACAGTGTTGCCCGTGAGTTTGGAGGTGCACACATGGAGTCTCATCACTCTAGAGGTGAAGGCAGGAGGATTAAAATGTTGTTTAGTTAGGATTTCATTGCTGTGAAGAGACGCCATGACCTTATATAAAAGACATTTACTTGGGACTGGCTTACAGTTTCAGAGACCCAATCCATTATCATCAAGGAGGGAGGCATGGCAAAATCTAGGTAGTTTGGTGCTGGAGAACGAGCTGAGGGGTTTACATCCTGGTCTGAAGGCAGCCAGAAGGAGGCTTTCTTCTGTAGGCTACCAGGAGGAGACTGGAATTCTACATTAGGTAGAACTTAAACCTCGGAGACATCAGACACACCCCCACACTGACACACTCCCTCCAACACGGACACATCTACTCCAACATTGCCACACCTCCTAGTAGTGCCATTCCCTGTGAGCTAAGCATTCAAACACAGGAGTCTATGGGGGCCAAACCTAATCAAACCACCAAAGACGTCAAAGCCAATATCAACTACACAGGAATTTATGGCTACCATGCTTACTTAAGACTGTTTCAAATACTCATGTGCTCTCTCTCTCTCTCTCTCTCTCTCATTGGAATTTACAATGCTCTGTAAGAATACATATAAAGTTTGTCAAAGGTTGCCTGACTAGACCATTTAAGTGGCTAGTGGGCAATGATGACCTGAGTTCAAACCCTAGGATATACATGGTGAAGGGAGAGTACTGACTCCCAAATGGTGTCTTCAGAGTAACACACACACACACAAACACACACACACACACACACACAAATGCGAAATATTTATTTACATAAAAGGGAAGAAGGTGAAATGGTATAAGGTTTTTTGTTTGTTTTTGTTTTTTGTTTTGTTTTGTTTTGTTTTGCATCTGCTCTTTTCTTCTCTCCCCTGTAGCCCTGCCTTCCAGGCCCCCATGTCGCCCTGGCCACCTGTCTCCAAAACCCTCTGGCTTCTACCACCAAGACAGATGGCATTCGACATTCTGTTCTAGCCGCTCTTTCCCCACTGTGGACAGCATCCTGAACTGCCTGGCTGGACGCATTGTCTACATGATGGGGGATTCCACACTCCGGCAGTGGTGGGAGTATCTTCGAGACACAGTGCCCTGTGAGTGACCTTGAGGGGAGAGGAGGGCTTGTGAGGACTCATGATGGAGAAGCCTGACAGCGAATTCATTGAAGGAGAGACTCCCTCACTTAGTAGAAAGGTGGTGCAGGCTGCTGGGTCTTCCTGAAGGGCAGTGAGTGAAGGAGTGGGGTGTTTGCTTTGTTTTATGAGATGAGGTCTCACTATGTAGCCCTGGTTGGCCTAGAACCCATTATGGTGATCAAGCTGGCTGCAAAGTCACAAGATCCACCACCCTAAGCATCCTGAGTTCTACACTTAAAAGCAAATCCCAGCTGAGAGTGAGTTTTAAGAAATTCATGCATGTGCATGCCTGCATGCATGCTTGTGTGTGTGTGTGTGTGTACATGCGTGTGTGTGTGTGTGTGTGTGTGTGTGTGTGTGTGTGTGTGTGTGTGTGTGTGAATCAAGGAAATATTCACGGAACTCAGGCTGGCCTGGAGCTCCATGTGTAACCAGGGTTGATCTTGAAGCTCTGATCCTCCTATCTCTACCTCCCATGTGATTAAATTACAGGCATGTGTTACCACACCCTGTTGGTGTGATGCTTGAGGTATTTGGGATATAATGCAGGGTTGTATGGTAGGCAAGATGTCTACTAACCTATGCACATCACAGCCTGCCAGAATGAAGTCATTCAGGAGAATAGCTAAGGGACAGAGCTACAATCCTTCACACAATGCAATGTGGGGTGATAGCAAAAGAGCCATTGCTGTGTTTCTAAATAAAATCTGCAGCCACCATCTAGTGTATGTGTGTGCATGTATGCACATGCACATGTATTTGTGTGTGCATGTGTGTGTGTATGTGCGTGCCTGTGTGTATGTGTGTGTTTGTCTGTGGTGGAGGACAGAAAACAATTTCTGCTGTCACTCTTAGATACAGTCTACTATGTTTTATTTTATTATTATCAGTGTGCATGTGCATGCTCATTGTGTGTGCATGTGTGTGGTATGTCCAAGGTTGTGCACATGTCCAGGCACACATGTGGAGTTCAGAAGACACCTTTCAGAAGTCAGTTTTCTGCTTCCAGGGATGGAGCTCAGGTCTTCAGGGTCTTTTACCTATTGAGTCATCCGCTAGCCCTGCCACCCCAGGCAAACATCTCACATGCTGAGCTACATCCCTGCCACCATTGTTTATGGTCATGGTAAAACACTACACATCCTTGGATCTCAGCATCCCTGCCTAGGGTGCAGAGAGAAATACAACAGCAGCCTGAGTATAGTAGTGTACTCCTATGGTTACAGCACTCTGGAGATATGTCTCAGGTAGGGTTTCCTTCTGTGAGCAGACACCATGACCAAGGCAACTCATAAGGACAACATTGAATTGTGGCTGGCTTATAGGTTCAGAGGTTCAGTCTGACATCATGAAGGTGGAAACATGGCAGCATTCAGGCAGGCAAGGTACAGAGCAGCTGAGAGTTCTCCATCTTCATCTGAAGGCTGCTACAAGAAGACTGGCTTCCAGGCAGCTAGGATGAGAGTCTTAAAGTCCATGCCCACAAAGACACACTTTCTCCAACAAGGCCACATCTCTGAATGGTGCCACTTCCTGAGCCAAGCATATTGAAACTACCTCAAGATACTGGCAGTTAGGTTGGGAATAGAGGGCCAGCCATTTTCAGCTACAAAGAAGGTGAAATCTAGCATGGCCCACATAAGACTCCCTCAAATGGTTGTGTGCACACAAGAGTCCCCTTGTTGAACACACACACACACACACACACACACACACACACACACACACGCTTCATAACAATTTTTTGAGACATTGCCTCTTATTGAACTTTCCAAATAGGCTAGGCTGGGTGGCCATCAAGCCCCAAGTATCTTATCTATATGTTGCCAGCTATAGCATTACAACCAAAAGGCACCAAGTCTGTTTTTAATGTGGGCTCTGTGGATCATACTCAGGTCTTTGTATTTGCTTAGCAAATCTCTATCACTGAGCAAAACCCCAGCACCACAGGGGGATTATAGGCAAGTAGACTACCACTGAGCCATACCTCCCCCAGTTCCTCAGTGAGAGATTCTAGCAGGAGCTTACCACTGAGCCACACCCCAGCCACAACCACAGATATGGAGCACTACGGGGGTAGGGAGTGCATCTCAGGAGTGGAGCACGTGTCTAGCACCTGAGAGGCCCTGGGTTCATCCCCAGCCCTGCAGAATAATAGAAGGAAGAAGTGTCACGAGGTGAGAACAGGAATGATTGAAATGGTCCTACTCAGTGGCTCACAAGTGCACGAGCTCAAACTCCAGGGAGTCTGACACCCTCTTCTGGCCTCTTGAGGCGCCTGCACCCACTTGCACATATCAGACAGAGACACATGGTAGCATACACATAATTAAAAGACACAATCATCTGAGTGTGGTGGCCCATATCTCTCAGGATCAGGAAGGCAGGAGCAGGTAGCTCCCTATGAATTTGAGACAAACTTGGTCTAGTCTATTCCAGGTCAGCTGGGGCTACACAGAAAAATGCATGTGGTGTGTGTGTGTGTGTGTGTGTGTGTGTGTGTGTGTGTGTGTGTGTGTGTGTACTGGGTATAGTGCTGCATACCTTTAATCTGAACACCTGGGAAACAGAAGCAAACAGATCTGTGACTTCAGGGCCAGCCTTGTCTACTTAGTGGCATATACATATATGAGATGTATGCAAAAAGGTAATTAATAATCCCATGTTAATTTACTCTGTGTGTCTTTGTGTGTCTGTGTGTCTGTGTGTGTGTCTGTGTGTGTGTGTGTGTCTGTGTGTGTGTGTGTGTGTGTCTGTGTCTGTGTGTGTGTACACTGACATACTACAGTATGTGAGAAGATCAGAGGACCATGTGCAAGAGCTGACTCTCTCTTTCTACCATACGAATCTCAGGGGATTAAACTCAAATAATGAGTGTTGACAGCAAGAGCCCTTCCTGTCTGAGTCATCTTGCTCTGTTCCCTATGTTAAAACCTTGTTTCTCCTCCTCCGTACAGCCCTGAAGCCAGTTGATCTACACGCCACTTATCAAGTAGGTCCCCTGATGGCCGTGGAGACAACTCGGGGGACGGTGTTGCACTGGAGGGCACACAGCTGGCCCCTGCGTTCTCTCCGCACCCCAGTGGCCTCCCTGCACTCTGTGGCCAGAGAACTACATGGCCTGGCCGGGGGACCCTACACAGTGGTGGTGCTGGGTATGGGAGCCCACTTCACCACGTTCCCTCCCTCCATCTTTGCCCGAAGACTGGCAGGGATTCGGGCAGCTGTGAAGGCCCTGCTGGACCGGGGAGCCCAGTACTCTGGTCACATCAAACTGGCCAACACTGGCTACAAATCGGTGTATGGCAGTGACTGGCTCACACCCAGATGAACCGCCCTCCAAGCTGCCTTTGTGGGTCTCCAGCGTGGCCTTTGTGGATGCGTGGGAAATGACCTCCAGCTTGGCTGTGCCAGACGACATCCACCCAAGGAAGCTTATTGTCCGCAATGAAGTGGAATTATTTCTGTCCTTCATCTGTCCCACCTAAGTGCTCCTGAGGGATCTGAGGCTGAATGGATGGAGAGCCTGGGTGTGGCCGTCTCACAATGAACTGCCTGTGACAGAAAGTTGAAGCTACCCTGGCTCACCCACTATGACACTGTGGGTCCGTATTTCATACTTCTCTCTGTGCGCCACATGGACAAATCTAGTTCAATAGAAATGATTTGCATCATTTTCCCTTTTTGAGTGTAAGGGGTTGTGGGTGGTGTGTGGTTGTGGGTGCTTGCCCCTCTGTGCACACAAAGGCCAGAGGACATCTTGGGTTATCCTTCTCTATCTAGGAAATCCTGTTTAGCATGACCCAGTATCTGGTGTTGCTTCAATCTCGTGGAGTCTGGCACTAGGCAGTATATTTTAGGTACATTTATGTCCAGTATAATTTGGGTTTCATACTGTAACACCATCCCATTGTACAAGGAAGCAGAATACATCTTAGAGACCTTCCTCTGTATTCCACTTTGTATTCCTGGGATAGACAAAGAAAGAGCCATTGTGGCTGCAAACATTACAGGGCCCAATATGAGCAAGGATTCATCACAGTTTTGCAGGAGCGTTCTTTTCATTCTATTGACCAAGGGAAAAGAGTTACTGATAAAAATGGGTATACTAGGGCCTATCCTGCCTTAACCTTCCTACCATGCAGGAAAGGAAGGCAGTAGGAATAGCACATCCATAAAAAGGTCCATCCCAAAGGCAGATGTTGATGAAAGAGAAGGGGGTGATTAGAGATGGGATTTCTAGCAGGAGGGATGGAAGTACATGGAGCATAATCTATGTGATAGAAAAACACCGAGCTGGGGCCCGAACCTCACTGATCCTGGCCCACAGCTCCCTGCTTCCAAAACCCGTGGGAGAAAGAGCTCACGGCCCAGACATGTGGGCACTTCTGACACTGCAGGGCAGGAAAGACCACCAGTACTACCCACCATTGCCCACATCCCTGGCCGAAGAAGAACCGGTATAGGGCCTCTGGGAACAGGAAGATAGGGTCACTCAATGCTGCGGTCCAGACACCGCCCGGATCTGAAGGGACCCAGTAAAACAGCTCCCTGCACCCAAATCGTGTGGGAGGGAGAGTTAGACAGTCAGAGGGGCAGACACACCTGGGAAGCCAGAGGAGACTACTCTCTGACCACAATTCTGACTCTAGAGGAAAATACCTAGCGCCATCTGGGCCACCTGTGCACAAGGTCCCGAGCAAAGGCGGGGCAAACCCTTCTGGTTGCTACCCTCACAGAGAGCTGAAACCTGGCTCTGAGAAGAGACTCCAGGCCTGAGACCAGAGGTAAGACCAACTTTTCTGCTCCAGGTGACCTGCCTGGTGGACTCAGGACAAACACCCACAGGAACACCTGAAGACCAGTAGAAGACAGAAAGGACTACACGCCTGAAAGCAGAACACTCTGCTCCCATAACTGGCTGAAAGAGAACAGGAAAACATGTCAACAGCACTCCTGACACATAGGCCTATAGGACTGCCAAACCACTATCAGAAATAGCAGAACGAGGTAACACCAGAAACAACCTGATGGCAAGAGGCAAGCGCAGGAACCCAAGCAATAGAAACCAAGACTACATGGCATCATCGGAGCCCAATTCTCCCACTGAAGCAAACACTGAATATCCAAACACACCAGAAAAGCAAGATCTAAATTTAAAATCACATTTGATCATGATAATGGAGGACTTCAAGAAAGACATAAAGAACTCCCTTAGACACTTCTGGTTTTTAGCTGGAGCCCCAACCTCACTGATCCCGGCCCACGGCTCACTGCTCCCAAACCCCTTGGGAGAGAGAGCTCACCTCCCAGACCGGTGGGCACTCCTGAGACTGCAGAGCGGGAGAGACCACCAATACTGCCCACCCCTACCCACATCCCAAGAGGAAATTGTATAGGGACTCTGGGAACTAGAAGATAGGGGCACACGAGCAGCAGGTCCCCTGCAATCCAGACACCGCTCAAACCTGAAGGGACCCGGTCAACAGTTCTCTGCACCCAAATCCCATGGGAGTGAGAGATAAACCTTCAGAGAGGCAGACACACCTGGGAAGCCAGAAGAGACTACACTCTGCCCACATTTCTGACTCCAGAGGAAAACGCCTAACGCCATCTGGGACCCCGGTGCACAGGGGCTCCAGGAAAAGGCAGCTCAGGCCCTCCTGGTTGCTGCCCTCAGGGAAAGCTCAAAAGCAGCACCCCCCAACGAGCAACTTAAGGCGTGGGACCATAGGTAAGACCAAATTTTCTGCTCCAAGCGACCTTCCTGGTGGACTCAGGACACAGGCTCACAGGAACAGCTGAAGACCAGTAGACAAGAAAGACTACACGGCCGAAAGCAGAACACTCTGTTCCCATAACTGGCTGAAAGAAAACAGGAAAACAGGTCTACAGCACTCCTGACACACAGGCCTATAGGACAGTCTAACCACTGTCAGAAATAGCAGAACAAGGTAACACCAGAGACAACCTGATGGCAAGAGGCAAGCGCAGGAACCCAAGCAACAGAAAACAAGACTACATGGCATCATCGGAGTCCAATTCTCCCACCAAAGCAAACACTGAATATCCAAACACACCAGAAAAGCAAGATCTAAGTTTAAAATCACATTTGATCATGATGCTAGAGGACTTCAAGAAAGACATGAAGAACTCCCTTAGAGAAATGCAGGAAAACATAAATAAACAAGTAGAAGCCTATAGAGAGGAATCACAAAAATCCCTGAAAGAATTACAGGAAAACACAATCAAACAAGGGATAGAATTAAAAATGGAAATAGAAGCAATAAAGAAAGCACAAAGGGAGACAACCCTGGATATAGAAAACCAAAGGAAGAGACAAGGAACTGTAGATACAAGCCTCACCAACAGAATACAAGAGATAGAAGAGAGAATCTCAGGAGCAGAAGATTCCATAGAAATCATCGACACAAGGGTCAAAGATAATGTAAAACAGAAAAAGCTACTGATCCAAAACATACAGGAAATCCAGGAGTCAATGAGAAGACCAAACCTAAGGATAATAGGTATAGAAGAGAGTGAAGACTCCCAGCTCAAAGGACCAGGAAATATCTTCAAGGAAATCATAGAAGAAAACTTCCCTAACCTAAATAAAAAGATGCCCATAAACATACAAGAAGCCTACAGAACTCCAAATAGATTGGAACAAAGAGAAATTCCACCCGTCACATACTAGTCAAAACACCAAATGCACAAAATAAAGAAAGAATATTAAAAAAGCAGTAAGGGGAAAAGGTCAAGTGACATATAAAGGCAGACCTATCAAAATCACACCAGACTTCTCACCAGAGACTATGAAAGCCAGAAGATCCTGGACAGATGTCATACAGACCCTAAGAGAACACAAATGCCAGCCCAGCTTACTGTATCCAGCAAAACTCTCAATTAACATAGATGGAGAAACCAAGATATTCCATGACAAAACCAAATTTACACAATATCTTTCTACAAATACAGCCCTACAAAGGTTAATAAATGGTAAAGCCCGACACAAGGAGGCAAGCTACACTCTAGAAAAAGAAAGAAACTAATCGTCTTGGCAACAAAACAAAGAGAAGAAAAGCACATAAACATAACCTCACATCCAAATATGAATATAACAGGAAGGAATAATCACTATTCCTTAAAATCTCTCAACATGAATGGTCTCAACTCCCCAATAAAAAGACATAGATTAACAAACTGGATACGCAACGAGGACCCTGCATTCTACTGCCTACAGGAAACACACCTCAGAGACAAAGACAGACACTACCTCAGAGTGCAAGGCTGGAAAACAACTTTCCAAGCAAATGGTCGGAAGAAGCAAGCTGGAGTAGCCATTCTAATATCGAATAAAATCAATTTTCAACCAAAAGTAATCAAAAAAGATAAGGAAGGAAACTTCATATTCATCAAAGGAAAAATCCACTAAGATGAACTCTCAATCCTAAATATCTATGCTCCAAATGCAAGGGCACCTACATACATAAAAGAAACCTTACTATAAAGCTCAATGCACACATTGCACCTCACACAATAATAGTAGGAGATTTCAACACCCTACTCTCATCAATGGATAGATCATGGAAACAGAAATTAAACAGAGACATAGACAGACTAAGAGAAGTCATGAACCAAATGGACTTAACAGATATTTATAGAACATTCTATCCTTAAGAAAAAAAGGGGGGTTGGGGATTTAGCTCAGTGGTAGAGCGCTTGCCTAGCAAGCGCAAGGCCCTGGTTTCGGTCGGTCCCCAGCTCCTAAAAAAAAAAAAAAAAAAAGGATATACCTTCTTCTCACCACCCCATGGTACTTTCTCCAAAATTGACCATATAATCGGTCATAAAACAGGCCTCAACAGATACAGAAATATAGAAATAATCCCATGCATTCTATCAGACCACCACGGGCTAAAGCTGGTCTTCAATAACAATAAGGAAAGAACACCCACATATACATGATAGTTGAACAATGCTCTACTCAATGATAACCTGGTCAAGGAAGAAATAAAGAAAGAAATTAAAGACTTCTTAGAATTTAATGAAAATGAAGGTACAGCATACCCAAACTTATGGGACACAATGAAAGCTGTGCTAAGAGGAAAACTCATAGCTCTGAGTGCCTGCAGAAAGAAACAGGAGAGAGCTTATGTCAGCAGCTTGACAGCACACCTAAAAGCTCTAGAACAAAAAGAAGCAAATACACCCAGGAGGAGTAGAAGGCAGGAAATAATCAAACTCAGAGCTGAAATCAACCAAGTAGAAACAAAAAGGACCATAGAAAGAATCGACAGAACCAAAAGCTGGTTCTTTGGAAAAACCAACAAGATATATAAACCCTTAGCCAGACTAACCAGAGGGCACACAGAATGTGTCCAAATCAACAAAATCAGAAATAAAAAGGGAGAGATAACAACAGAATCAGAGGAAATTCAACAAATCATCAGATCCTACTACAAAACCCCATATTCAACAAAACTTAAAAATGTGCAGGAAATGGACAATTACCTAGACAAATACCAGGTACCAAAGTTAAATCAAGAACAGATGAACCATTTAAACAACCCCATAACTTATAAAGAAATAGAATCAGTCATTAAAGGTCTCCCAACCAAAAAGAGCCCAGGTCCAGACGTGTTCAGTGCAGAATTCTGTCAGACCTTCATAGAAGACCTCATACCAATACTGTCCAAACAATTCCACTAAATTGAAACAGACGGAGCACTACGGAATTCCTGCTGTGAAGCCACAATTACTCTTATACCTAAACCACACAAAGACCCAACAAAGAAAGAGAACACCAGACCAATTTCCCTTATGAATATTGATGCAAAAATACTCAATAAAATTCTTGCAAACCGAATCCAAGAACACATCAAAACAATCATCCACCATGATCAAGTAGGCTTCATCCCAGGTATGCAGGGGTGGTTTAATATATGGAAAACCATCAACATAATCCACTATATAAACAAACTAAAAGATAAAAACCACATGATCATTTCATTACATGCTGAGAAAGCATTTGACAAAATTCAACACCCCTTCATGATAAAAGTCCTGGAAAGAATAGGAATTCAAGGCCCATACTTAAACATAGTAAAAGCCATATAGAGAAAACCAGTAGCTAACATTAAACTAAATGGAGAGAAACTTGAAGCAATCCCACTAAAATCAGGGACTAGACAAGGCTGCCCACTCTCTCACTACTTATTCAATATAGTTCTTGAAGTTCTAGCCAGAGCAATCAGACAACAAAAGGAGATCAAAGGGATACAGATTGGAAAGGAAGAAGTCAAAAATATCACTATTTGCAGATGATATGATAGTATATTTAAGTGATCCCAAATGTTCCACCAGAGAACTACTAAAGCTGATAAACACCTTTAGCAAAGTGGCTGGGTATAAAATTAACTCAAATAAATCAGTAGCCTTCTTCTACTCAAAGGATAAACAATCTGAGAAAGAAATTAGGGGAACGACACCCTTCCTAATAGTCCCAAATAGTATAAAATACCTCAGTGTGACTTTAACCAACCAAGTAAAAGATCTGTATGATAAGTACTTCAAGGCTCTGAGGGAAGAAATTGAAGAAGATCTCAGAAGATGGAAAGATCTCCCATACTCATGGATTGGCAGGATTAATATAGTAAAAATGGCCATTTTACCAAAAGCAATCTATAGATTCAATGCAATACCCACAAAATTTCAATCCAATTCTTCATAGAGTTAGACAGAACAATTTACAAACAAAAATCCAGGATAGTTAAAACTATTCTCAACAATAAAAGGACTTTCAGGGGAATCACTATCCCTGAACTCAAGCAGGATTACAGAAAAATAGTGATAAAAACTACATGGTATTGGTACAGAGACAGACAGATAAAATAACAGATTTGAAGACCCAGAAATGAACCCACACACCTATGGTCACTTGATTTTTAACAAAGGAATCAAAACCATCCAATGGAAAAAGATAGCATTTTCAGCAAATGGTGCTGGTTCAACTGGAGGTCAGCATGTAGAAGAATGCAGATAGATCCATTCTTATCACCCTGTACAAAGCTTAAGTCCAAGTGGATCAAGGACCTCCATATCAAACCAGATACACTCAAACTAAGAGAAGAAAAAGTGGGGAAGCATCTGGAACACATGGGCACTGGAGAAAATTTCCTAAACAAAACACCAATGGCTTATGCTCCTGGTTCAAGAATCGACAAATGGGATCTCATAAAGCTATAAAGCTTCTTTAAGGCAAAGGACACTGTTGTTAGGACAAAACAGCAACCGACAGATTGGGAAAAGATCTTTACCAATCCTACAACTGATAGAGGACTTATATCTAAAATATATAAAGAACTTACAAAGTTAGATTGCAGGGAGACAAATAACCCTATTAAAAATGGGGTTCAAGGGGTTGGGGATTTAGCGCAAGGCCCTGGGTTCGGTCCCCAGCTCCGAAAAAAAGAAAAAAAATGGGGTTCAGAGCTAAACAAAGAATTCACAGCTGAGGAATATCGAATGGCTGAGAAACACCTAAAGAAATGTTCAACATCTTTAGTCATAAGGGAAATGCAAATCACAACAACCCTGAGATTTCACCTCACACCAGTGAGAATGGCTAAGATCAAAAACTCTAGTGACAGCAGATGCTGGCGAGGATGTGGAGAAAGAGGAACACTCCTCCATTGTTGGTGGGATTGCAGACTGGAACAACCATTCTGGAAATCAGTCTGGAGGTTCCTCAGAAAATTGGACATTGCACTACCTGAGGACCCAGCTATACCTCTCTCAGGCATATACCCAAAAGATGCTCCAACATACAACAAAGACACATAATCCACTATGTTCATAGCAGCCTTTTTATAATAGCCAAAAGCTGGAAAGATCCAAGATGCCCTTCACCAGAGGAATGAATACAGAAAATGTGGTACATTACACAATGGAGTACTACTCAGCTATCAAAAACAATGACTTCATGAAATTCATAGCCAAATGGATGGAACTGGAAATTATCAACTGGAGTACGGTAACCCAATCACAGAAAAACACACATGGTATGCACTCATTGATAAGTAGATATTAGTCCAAATGCTTGAATTACCTAAGATGCACAGACCACATGAAACTCAAGAAGGATGACCAAAATGTGGATGCTTCACTTCTTCTTTAAAAGGGGAACAAGAATACCCTTAGGAGGGGATACGGAGGCAAAGTTTAGAACAGAGGCTGAAGGAACACCCATTCAGAGCCTGCCCCACATGTGGCCCATACATATACAGCCACCAAACTAGATAAGATGGATGAAGCAAAGAAGTGCAGGCTGACAGGAACCGGATGTAGATCTCTCCTGACACAGCCAGAATAGAGCAAATACATAGGCGAATGCCAGCAGCAAACCACTGAACTGAGAACCGGACCCCCGTTGAAGGAATTAGAGAAAAGGAGCTGAAGGGGCTTGAGACCCCATATGAACAACAATGCCAAGCAACCAGAGCTTCCAGGGACTAAGCCACTACCCAAAGACTATACATGGACTGACCCTGGGCCCCAACCTCATAGGTAGCAATGAATATCCTAGTAAGAGTACCAGTGGAAGGGGAAGCCCTTGGTCCTGCCAAGGCTGGACCCTCAGTGACAGGGATTGATGGGGGATGGTGGTAATGGAAGGAGGATGGGGAGGGGAAGACCCATGTAGAAGGGGAGGGGTAGGGGTTAGGGGGATGTTGGACTGGAAACCAGGAAAGGGAAAAACATTTTAAATGTAAATAAGAAATACATAACTTAATAAAGATGGGGAAAAAATAAATGTAAGTAAAGAAATATATCTAATAAAAAATTAAAAATAAATAAGTTGAGTTTAAATACTTATCTCAGTATTGGTTAGACAAGTAGGAGAGGAGAGACTGCATCGGCTCGGGTTTAAGCCCTTTATGTCCGAGTTGCAGTTATTCCCCTATTAGAAGTCAGATCCACTCATTCTTTCCCTTTAAAGGACGATTGATCGATCTGTACTGTGCTATTCTATCTGTGAGGGGAAACAAACAACAAAGAAACAATAACTAAGCTCTGGAGCAGCGGATCCATGGGCAAGCAGCAGAGGAGACCCTCCCTCACCCACCCCACTCCATCCCACGGCCCACCCACCTCTACCCCCACCAACTGCGGCTCTTCCTTGGAACTCCAGCCTTGCTCCAGCGCCTTTGTGTGCGCCACTCACTTGGGAGCGGAAAGGGTCTCAGGGTGGCTTGAGCCCAAGGACTTCTGTGTTCCCAGTAAACATTCCCGCACCCCCAGAGATCGTCCCACATAGAACTGTGAATAAAGGTCCTGTTTTGCTAACCTGAACCCTCCCTCTGTCAACCCCTTTATAATAGGGGCAGCTGGACCTCGGCACCAATGGCCCAAGCTACATCTATTACCATATTCCTCTGTTTGACAATATGTATGTATATCACGTGACAGTGTTAACGGAAATTGGACGCCAACACACTGATTCCTCTCCTATATGGAGGGAGGGCTTCTTAAATTTATAACGCTGGGTGAGCTACTTGGATTCATATTTATAATTCAACAAGAGTCCGTGTGGATCTGTTCATGGGGCAGTTCAAGGGCTACAAGTTTCTGACCGTGGGCTTGGTCTTTCTGCTTTTGGTAAGTACTTTCCCTGCCTCTCGATGGCTTCCTTACCACTTCTTGGTCTTTCTGCTTCTGGTAAGTACTTTCCCTGCCTCTTGATGGCTTCCTTACCACTTCTCCCATGGGTAGATTGGTTAACTTCTGTAATCTTGGAGAGTGAACTGGGGGAGGCTCTCATAAAATACAACGGAGCAGGTGGGGGTGGGGGTACCTAGTGCGTCCAGACCATGGTGTGCTCCTCAGTATACACCATGCATCATGTCCGGTGTCAAGGGGGTTTACTGGGGGAGGGGAGAGGAATAAGGGTCCGAGGAAGGGGCAGAGGCAGACAGGTAGACACGTACACAGGCAGGCAGAGACGGTAAAATTGCCATGAGTGTTCTTGCTCCGACGGAGGGGTGTCCTGGGACTTGGAAACCCGGGACAGCTCTGAGTAGAGAAGCTATCTCAGTGAAAAGGCATCCTGAGACACAGAGGCTCAGGAACCGCACAGCCCTGAGAGGAAGCCTGCTCAGCAGAGGCGCGGTAGCTCCCAGGGAAGGGAATCCCCATCTACACTGAGGACTCAGGAGCCTCAGCCCCCTCTTTCTCTTCCCTTCTTCCTTTCTTCTCTTCATTGCTCCTTGGCTTCTTCCGATGAGACTCACACCAGGCAGCAAATCTCATAAAAGAGATTTATTGGAGCGTCCTTGGAGAGAAAGTACAAACTCAGGGGTGGCCGCCCTCTGCTCCCAGCAGTGGGAACTGGACAAATGGCAGGGGTTATATAGGATTTCTTAGTGAGAAGAGCTTTTTAGGAAAGAGATTTCCTTGGGGATTTCAAGTCCTGATCTTGGGGTGCTCAAAGATTGGTGGGTTTTCTTGTTTAGGGATTGATGGGTTTTCCTGCTCAGGGATTGGTGGCTTTTGTTCCACCTCTACTCCCCTTTCCCTGCATCAGTCCCATGGCTCAGTGTGGGAAGTCCTGCCTGGTTCCAAGTGACCTTGGCTGCCGCTGCAGATAGCTCCTGCAGGTCAGCTCCCGCAGAGATGGAAAACGGATGTGCTACTGTGATTGCTGCCGGCTGAGGAGAAGTCCTGGTGCCTCCATTTTAACAGCTCCTGTTGGGGTATCTTATGGCAGGCATAGGTGGGGCAGGAAGGACTGGCCAGAAGCTACACAGCTTTGGTGGATTTTGGTGGGAGCTGCTTACAGACTACTATGAGAGCTGATGAGGGGAGGCCCACAAGAACAGAAAGGGGGGGGGGGAGGGAGGGGAGAGAGAGAGAGAGAGAGAGAGAGAGAGAGAGAGAGAATATGCAGGGAGAGCCCATATCTTTTATATGCAGCCCACGCATGGTGCACCTGGAGGGGACAGCAGCAGCTGATGACATAAGCCAATGACATAAACCATTGCTAGGTCCCTAGGAGGAGGCTAGTGGAATGGCTGTTATCTATCATTTCTCCCTTTTTGTTTAATTAAAAATGAGGAACTAGGAAGGGGTTGTGGTAGGGCAGGAGTGAGTATGTTGTGTTCTTTAGACAATTTTCTGCTGACAGAGTCATTTTGGGGGACCCGAAGAAAACTGGGATGCTGGCCAAGTCCTGGGAGACCTGGCTGTTTCACGGCTGGCACATATCTGTAGTTCGGAAACTACAGGCCCAGCTGAAGCACTCTGTAGGGCTAGCCTGGAGCACTGTGGGTAGGTGCTCTGGATCTTTCCTGGATGCACATCTGGAATGAACACCTGGACTTGACAAGATACTGGAACACACACGTATACCTTAGGGAGAGGAGATGAGTATGTTAGGGGGAAATTTTTTTTCTTAGGTGTATATTGAAACTTTTAGACCCATCGTCCTGTTAGTTGCAGGTAGGGTAGTCCCCAAACCAGGAAATGAGGGAGGAATCCCACCCTCTGGAATAGGCCATGATAGGTGAGAAACAGGCTGTTGATTGACAGGTTACTTATGTGGAGTCCATTTGACCCATGAGAGGTGCATCCAAGTGTATTCTCGGAGGCTTACAAGAATCATTTTGAGTTTACAAAAAGAGATTAACTTTAGACAGGTTAGCATTACCATTGTTTGTAAACTGTACTGGAATCCACACTGGAGATTAATGCAGTGGACACAGATCTTTGCATCAGAGTAGAGGCTTGGAACACAACTTTTTGTTAAAAGCACGAACACTCCTTAATCTGAGCTCAGGGAAAAGGGGCCAAAGCTCACTTACTCTTGATTTTCAGTATGACCACAGGGCGTGAAAGAGGGGCATCTTCACTCTAACCAGAAGCCCATGTGTATGTAACTTTAGCGCAGTAAAAAAAACACATTTAAGTCTTTGTTTAAGACACCAAAGGAAACTTAAAATCTTGAGCTTGTGACTGTGATAGTGGATCACACAGTAGAAGGCTTTACCAGAGTTAAGACTAATAACTTATCAGCACTCCATTGATCAGTATTAGAACTCTGAACTTCCAAAGCCCTAACACAACAGTAGCAGTGAGGGGAGGAAAGGCGAAGAAATTTTAATTCCTTTTATGTAGCTTAGACCACTTTATCACCATTTAAGCTTTCACTTGCATTAACCAACCCTAAAATACCTTGTCAGACTCTAGAGCACTCTCTTAGGTCCTCATAACTTAAGCCTCTGTATCCTCAGCCTCACAGAAACTCTACATCTTCCCCCGTCTGGTGATTCACTATGAGTCACAGGTGATTGCTTCCTGGGAGCAGTCACTGTAAAGTGAGTTCCTTTAGATAAAGGAATAGTAAAAAGTTAATTCTGAAACCTGTTTGGCTATAACATGAACCCTGTAAGCAAGGCAAACCTGTTTGTCTCTTTTAATCAGGGACCTAGTAGTCTTAACTAGTGAACGAATTGACTAATGAACTAACATGGTGGTGGATTACCTTGGGGAAGGAGATAGCTGTCTGTTGTGCCCTGGCTTAGATTACAGCTAGCTTAGCTGTCAATGTTATCAAAGACCTGAGAAGGATATATTATAATGCCAATAGCCTAGATATCTATTAAAATGACAGACTACTCCATAGTCCACTACTTACCTGTCCCTGCCACCTGAGGTCTCCATGGCACTGAGGGCAGAGGCAGTCTTTGGCCATCAGGCCCAGAAGATGAGAAGCTTTTAATGTGGAGGAGAAACATGGGAGCGACTGACCTCACCTTATCATAGGCAATATGGGACAATTAATTCTCCAGGTGTCCTGTTTGTCCACAGTTTAGGCTGAGCCCCAGCATTGGGCGAGGCATTGAGGGCAGTCTTTCCCAATGGTTGTCTCCATGCCCATGTCTTCCTGGAGACCTTAAGGGGTCACTACTAGACTTTTGGAGTCTCTGTCATAAGTTTAAATATATTAAATGCCATAGTCAACAGATTCTCTGACAGGTTTGAGGCCAGGTAGTTGTCAAGCACATCTGAGATGAATAATCTCTGTCTGCTTTTGGTATCTGCTCCAAACTGTATCCTGTAAACATTACCTGGGAGGCTAAATAAAGCTTAGTCATAATTAACCTCATCAGTTCTTGCACGACTGGATATATTTCTGAACACATTTAAAGGTTTGATCATTGACAAGGCTACTGACTCCCAACCTGCATTGCGTTGTTACAGGCGCATTTGTGAACGTAGGAGTAGATCCCATCCCTGTTAGGGTTGAGCATGAAAAATCATGATTTTGAGTTGAAGCTCTTCTAGTATCCAAATAAACCCTTTTACTCTAGAAACACAGCCCATAAGAGACTGGGAACTCTTCTGATCTTTATATGGTGTATCCTTACGGAACGTAAGTTTCCTGTACGATTTAATTTATAAAATAATGCATAGCTTATAAAAATCTAAAGCTATACTATAGCTTAATAACAGCAAAAACAAGGCCAAGCATAGTTTAGGCCACTGATTCTAACTTTTTTTTTTTTTGGAGCTGGGGACCGAACCCAGGGCCTTGCGCTTCCTAGGCAAGCGCTCTAACCACTGAGCTAAATCCCCAACCCCTTGCATTTTTCTAATATTAAAATTAAGCTCCTTTTTTAAGAAAGAAAACATAGAACAATGGTATAAACAATTTAATGTCTCCAGAATTAATATAACCATACCAGTGAGAGACTTTGTCTCCAACCCCCAAAAAATACCATTGTGTGTCTCCATGTTTACTAGTCTGATCAATTGATTGATTGGTTCACTTTACATCCCATTATTAGCTCCTCCCTCCCTTCCCAGTCCAGGGGGCACAGCTCCTCCACACATTTTCATGCCCCTTCTCTTCTGAGAAGGGGGAAACCCCTGGGTATGTCACACACACACACACACGCATGCTGCAATCAGTCATTGCAGCACTGGGCACATCCTCCCTCAGTGAGGGCAGACAAGAGGCCCAGTTAAGTGAACTGGATCCACAGGCAGGCAACAGAGTCAGAGACAGATCCTGCTCCAGTTCTTGGCAGACCACAAGAAGACCAAATTGCACATCTCCTACATGTGTGTGGGGATCCTAGGTCCAGCCATGCTCGTTCTTTGGTTGGTGGTTCAGTCTCTGGGAGACCCCAAGGGTCCAGATTAGTTGACTCTGTTGGTCTTCCTGTGGAGTCCCTGTCCTCTTCAGGTCCCTTAGTCCTTCCCCCGATGCTTCCACAAGATTCCCTGAGCTCCATCGAATGTGTAGCTGTGGGTTTCTGCATTTGTTTTGGTCAACTGTTGGGTGGAGCCTCTCAAAGGACAGTTGTGCTAGGATCCTGTCTGCAAGTATAACAGAGTATCCTTCATAGTGTCTGAGATTGGTGCTCTGTGGCCTTGGGCTGCCTGTGTCCAGCCTCTTGAAAGTTCTGAAATTCAACCACCCTAACCCCTAGCATCCAAGCCCCAAATGCACGGTTAGTGATGAAAGCAACTTGAGTTGTTTCCACATGGGACCACTCTTACCAGGAAAGGTGTGGCTATGGTCACCAGCCATCAGCCCCTCCATGGAAGAAGGGCTCCAGGTGTCACGTCAATTCTGGGTTAGTAAACATGGAGACACACAATGGTATTTTTTTGGGTTTGGAGACAAAGTCTCTCACTGAGCCTGGAGCTTGCGGTTCAGCTAGGCTGGCTGGTCAGTGAGGCCCTGGAATCTGCCATCTCTATCTCCCCTTTGCTGGGGTTCCAAGTATATCACACCCAGCTTTTTACACATATTCTAGGGTGACGAAGTTAGGTCCTCACCATTGTATAACCCACTGAGCATCTCCCCAGCACCCAGTTTGTTTTATTCCAGATCTTTAGCCTCTGTCCTGCCAGAGTAGTGTAGTACAGTGGTTAGTACTGGGTTGTGACAGCACACTTCCAGGGTTCAAATGCTATCCCTATCTTTGATGTTCTTTTGAAAAGCCCACTTTATAGGCTGGTGATAGGACTTAATAGTAGAGTACTTGCCTTGTTGGACGGGCACAGAATGCCTTCCCTATCACTGCTCTTGGTCACAATAAATTATTTAATATTCTAGGTCCTCAGTATCCCCATCTACAAGTGGAAATATGAACAGTGCTACCTCCAGAGTGTGGAGATCCACACCTGGAGTCCCAGCGCTCGCTAGGGGAAGGCAGCAGCATTAGGAAGTCAGGGCCATTCTCGCCTACATGGGAAGTATATGAGGTACAGATGATGGTTTCAAACATTCGCAGACATGCAGGCACACACACACACACACACACACACACACACACACACACACTAAAACTTCACAGGCTCTGTAAGAGTACATTGATGTGCTACATATAAAGAATGTAGAAGAATGCTATCCACGTGGCTCATTAGGAAAAGGTGCTTGCTGCCAAGGCCTTCAAACACTGGGAAAAGAACTGACTCCCAAAGGCTGTCTTCTGGGTACCACATGTATGTGCTGGGACACACACACACACACACACACACACACACACACACACACACACACATGCAAGTGTAAAAAGAATTCATTTAAAAATTCATTTACAAAAAATGTAAAGAACACAGTCATTTTATAGCACTCCATGTTGTGCTTTTCTTTTTAATCTGCTCTATTTTTCTCTCTCCTGTAGCCCTGCCCTCAAGGCCCCCATGTCTCCCTGGCCACCTGTCTCCAAGACCCTCTGGCTTCTACCACCAAGACAGATGGCATTCGACATTCTGTTCTAGCCGCTCTTTCCCCACTGTGGACAGCATCCTGAACTGCCTGGCTGGACGCATTGTCTACATGATGGGGGATTCCACACTCCGGCAGTGGTGGGAGTATCTGCGAGACACAGTGCCCTGTGAGTGACCGTGAGGGGAGAGGAGGGTCTGTGAGGACTCATGATGGAGAAGCCTGACAGCGAATTCACTGAAGGAGAGACTCCTCACTTAGTAGAAAGGTGGTGTAGGCTGCTGGGTCTTCCTGAAGGGCAGCGAGTGAAGGAGTGGGGTGTTTGCTTTGTTTTATGGTGGAGGCATTTTCTCAGTTGAGGTTTCTCTTCCCAGAGAACTCTAGTTTGAGACAAGTTGGCAAAGAACAAACCAGGCCTCCCAGGGATCCAGTCCCTGTGCGAACTGAGATTGCAAGTGCCCATCACCAACCCAGCTTTCTAACACAGGTTCTTGGGCTCCAGCTCAGGTCTTTATGTTTGTAGTGCAAACACATTACCAAGTGAGTGACTCTTCAGCCCAAGCCTTAAGTTATGTGAGAGCTAGCCTCTGCGGCGAGCTACAGGCCAGCCAGCTACACAGTGAGCCCCTCCTAAAAACAACCAAAATGAAAAAAGACAGACAGACAGACGACGGACAGATGGAAGGAAGGAAGGAAGAAGTGAGAGAAAGAAAGGAAAAGGAAAGGAAAGGAAAGGAAAGGAAAAACTAGATTTGGAGGTATGGTCAGGTAGTGGAAGCCAAAGGATAAGAGGTTCAGTCTTCCTTGGCTACGTAATGAGTTTGAGGCTAGCCCTGGCTACATAACGACTTGTCTCAAAGCAAATCAATGACACCCAAAATATCTGAAAGTCACTTTCTTTTCTTTTTCTCTTTAAGATTTACTTATTAATTATATATAAGTACACTATCTGTCTTCAGACACACCAGAAGAGGGCATCAGATCCCATTACAGATGTTTGTGAGCCACCATGTGGTTGCTGGGAATTGAACTCAGGACTCTGGAAGGGCAGTCAGTGCTCCCAACCACTGAGCCATCTCTCCAGCCCTGAAAAATCACTTTCAAAATGATCGCTGACTGGTAGGGGAGATTGTGGAAGTAGAGAACAATTTGTGTACAGAGAATGTTTGCCCACTCACATCAGGTGGACCGCAACTGCTTCCATAGGGAACTGCACTGACATGCTCATACCCACACACAGACACACAAATACATAAACACACATAATTTACAAATAAAAATAGGAGCATGGTCGCCATACCTTTAATTCTAGAACCCAAGAGACAGAGGCAAGTGAATCTGTGAGTTTTGTAGGCAATCTGTCCTACATGGAGAATTCCAAGTCAGTCAAACTACCAGATAGGACCTTGTCAGTAGTAGTAGTTAGTGTGACAGAACCTTCCCCTAATGAATAAAGATTTCAGGGGACCAATCACTGGGCAAGGGGTAGGCAGGCTTCTGGGTCGGAGAGGAAGAGGGGAGGCAAGAGAAAGAGATTTTTTTGGACAGGAGGGAACATGGAATCCAAAATGTAGGTAGGAGAGGCCCCCAGTTCAGGTGGCGGATCCATTGGGTCCACTACTGGAGGATTTATAATTTAGAATGGCTTACAGTACCAGCCATTGTGTTACCTGTTGATTCTAAACTAAGTTTGTGTGGGTTTTTTTCCTTCATGCAGCAACTCAGCTGGGTTCCCAGAGAGAACCGTGGGTTTGTGAGAAGGGCACTCCAGCTAGCAGTGTGAATTTGGAAGAGTGGGGCTGGGCTGGCAGCAACCCACCATCGGAACTTCGGGAGCCAGGTGGAGAGATTTCAGAGCTCCAGGTTACAGAGTCTGCCGTGCTGAGAACAGGCCAGGCCAGCCTATCCACAGGTGCCTTGCCAGAGGTAGCATAGATTGCCTTTTTACTATTTCATCCAACAAGTTAGTAGTAGTAGTAACAATCGAAGAAATACTGACAAGAGTTATAGCACCAGCACAGTGTTAAGAGCATGCCTGCTGCTCTTGCAGAGGACTCACATTCTATTCCCAGTATCCAGATCTTTCTGCTCACAACCACCTGTAATTCCCGATCCAGCCATTCCAACAGCTTCTTCTGGTTTCCATGGGCACTGTTCAGCACACACATGCACACAAAGACACACACATATGCATACATACGCACATACATAGGCACAGGCGCCCAATAAAAAATCCTTAGAAAATAAACAAATAAAACAAATCTTAAAAAAAAAAAAAAAAAAAACTAGCTGGGTGGTGGTAACGCATCCTTTAATCCTAGTGCTTGGGAGGCAGAAGTAGGTGGTTTCTGTGACTACAGAGCCAGTTCCAGGACATCTAGGGCTACAGAGAGAGACCGTGTCTCAAAAACAAGCAAACTCCAGAAAACTTCCTCCTGCCAATTCTAGGATACGGAGGTGGAAGATATATAGGAGGGGAATTTCTTCTGGGTTTTTCTACAGAGAGATTTTCTACAGGA
Organism: Rattus rattus; assembly: GCF_011064425.1. Taxonomy (NCBI): domain Eukaryota; kingdom Metazoa; phylum Chordata; class Mammalia; order Rodentia; family Muridae; genus Rattus; species Rattus rattus. The sequence continues at coordinate 15,574,033 of NC_046169.1, read as the reverse complement.
GAGATTTACACGGATGGGAAAACAGGACCCGCAGGGAGCAAATTTAAGAAAGTCTGCCCTCTAGTGGAGGTCTCGGTTCTGGCACGAGATAGGGCAAGCGCCGCACAGCACATTTAGAGTTCCGGCTTGTGAGGCTTATTTGTTTGTACTTTTGCAGCACTGGGGATCGAATTTAGCATTGTGCACATACTAAGCAAGTGTTCTACAACTGAGCTTCATCCCAGAGCAATTCTTTTTCTTTTTCTTTTCCTTTTTAAGATTTATTTTATGTATATAAGTAGCTGTCTTCAGATACACCAGAAGAGGGCGTCAGATCCCATTACAGATGGTTGTGAGCCACCGTGTGGTTGCTGGGAATTGAACTCAGGACCTCTGGAAGAGCAGCCAGTGCTTAACCGCTCAGCCATCTCTCCCGCCCCAGAGCAATTCTTACTTTCTATTTTGATAGAAAACTGGCAGGTTTTTAGGGGATTTGTTGATTGCTATTGCTGTTGTCTTTGGCTTGTCTAGCATGTGTCAATCCCTGGGTTTGACCCCCAGAACCACATTATTAGCAAAGCTAGGTGGCGTACAACTGTAATTCCAGCACTCAATCATGGACGATGCCTTAGGGTTTCATAGCTAGGAAGAGACACCATGACCAAGGCAACTCTTATAAAAGAAAACACTTACTCGGAGCTGGCTTACAGGTTCAGAGGTTTAGCTCATTGTCATCATGGCAGAAGGCATGTGCATGCAAGCAGACAGGGTGCTGGAGGAGCTGAGAGCTCTACATCCTGATCCCCAGGCACCAGAAGGAGGGTATATGCCACACTGGGCATAATAGCTTGTGCATATGAGACCTCAAAGCCCACCCCATAGAGACTCACTTCCACCAACAAGGCCAACTTACTCCAACAAAGCCACGCCTCCCAATAGTGCCACTCACTATGGGTCAAGCATTCATACACATGAGTCTATTGGGGCGAAACTCATCCAAACCACTACAGAAGGCAAGAGGATCAGAGGTTTGCCACCATCCTCTGGAGACCGATCTGGTCTCAAAGGAGAGGGAAAGGGAGAAAGGAAAAGGGGGAGCAAGAGGGGAGAGAAACTTGCTGGTGTAGCCCAGGTTGGTCTAGAACTCAAGATCTTCCTGCTTCAGTACTGGAATTACAGGATGACAGATATGTGGCGTGTTGTGTGGTTTAGTCATGATTTTTTTAATACTTATTTTAAGTCGTGTGTGTGTGTGTGTGTGTGTGTGTGTGTGTGTGTGTGTGTGTGAAACACTTGTGTGGGTAGCCAAAAAAGGCACAAGGTGTCAGATCCCCTGGAGATGCAGAGGCTGTTGTGAGATCCTGACAAGGGCGCTGGGCGTCAAACTCCAGATTCCCTAGAAGAGTACTATAGACTCTTAACCTCTGGGCCATCTCTCCAATCATTTTACAAATATGCAGCATTCTGTAAACTCATTACTCATAAGACTGAGGTGGGAGGATTGCCACAAATTTGAAGGCAGCCCGGGCTACACAGAGTGTACTAGGCCAGCCTGGGCTACAGTGTAACACACTCTCTCTAAAAACAAACAAAAAACTGATAAATATCAAGTGCTGGGCAGTGGTGGTGCACCTTACTCCTAGCACTCACGAGGCAGGGGCAGGCAGACGTCTGAGTTCAAGGCCAACCTGTTGGAGAGAGAAAAAGACAGACAGACAGACAGACAGACAGAGAGAGAGAGAGAGAGAGAGAGAGAGAGAGAGAGAGAGAGAATGAGAATATGAGAATTTTAGTTCCAGGACAGCCAAGTCTACACACGAAACCCTGTCAGGGGGTGGGGAAAACCCCACCACCACCACCACCACCAACAACAACAACAACAACAAACCGTTGGGGTGATCTTTCTTCATACCGTGTCAAGGTTGTCTTTGTGTTATTCAAATGCTGGTTTCTGTGCTGGCAGAGTTGAGAGCAGCAGACTGGGATTTGGATATTGTTCTTCATTTGGCTACGTCATATTTTGTAAACAGTCCCTGTCTTCAGCTTCTGATTGTTTTTTTTTTTAAAGATTTATTCATTTATTATATATAAGTACACTGTAGCTGTCTTCAGATACACCAGAAGAGGGCATCAGATCTCTTTACAGATGGTTGTGAGCCACCGTGTGGTTGCTGGGAATTGAACTCAGGACCTCTGGAAGAGTAGTCGGGTGCTCTTAACTGCTGAGCCATCTCTCCAGCCCCCTGACTGGTTTTAATAAGGAGCTGAGAGCCAAGGAGGAGAAGACAGGCATGACTTCCAGGAGAGAGAAGAACTCTGGGAAAGAATCAAGTGTGACAGAATTTGCCAGTTTGGGGCTGAAAGAGGGGTAACTAATGAGCCACAAGGTAGAACGTAGATTAATATAAACGAGTTAATAAGGTATAACTGCAAGTCACGAAGAAGAGTAAGCAAAGGCCTAAAGCTGTAATTAATATATGTCTACGTGTCTTTATTTAGAGCTGGGCAGCCACAGAAAAGCCCCTAATGTTTCTAAAAATCAAAACCAAAATATAAAAAATAAAAAAAATAAAAAATAAAAGCAGCAAGCATTGTGATCAGAACTTCGCCATTGTGTGCCCCAAGCAGCTTGACCACAGAGAGAGGGGCACTCTGTCTGCCTGTGATGATCAGGATGTAACAGTTTAGCTGAAACTTGAGGAGAACCATGGATCTAGGAGGTGAAGAGGATGGAGTGCCCAGTACACCCTGCCCATCTGAAAGCCCCTTGGAGGAGAGGTGTTTGCTCTTATGCTGGTCTGGAGGCACTAGCCTAAGGACAGGTGTGGTGGCACATACCTGGAGATTTTAGCACTTGAAGTGGGCAGGGAAGATGGAGTTACTGGCCTTTGAGGCTGGTGAAATGGCTCACCAGGTAAAGCTGCCTGTCACCAAACATGATGGCCTGAGTTCAGTTCCTGGAACTCACATGGTAGGTGGAGAACGTGGACTTCTACAGGTTGTCCCTTGATTTCTACCTGCTTGTCGTGCAACCAATTAGTAAAAATGTAATTTAAAAAATTTAAAGAGTTCTAGGCTTGCTACATAGTGAGACCTACAAAGCAAAAAAAAAAAAAAGAGTTCTAGGCTAGCCTGTGCTACATAGTGAGACCTACAAAGCAAAAAAAAAAGAGTTCTAGGCTAGCCTGTGCTACATAGTGAGACCTACAAAGCAAAAAAAAAAAAAAAGGAGTTCTAGGCTAGCCTGTGCTAAATAGTAAGACAAAAAAAAAAAAAAAAAAGAGTTCTAGGCTAGCCTGTGCTACATAGTGAGACCTACAAAGCAAAAAAAAAAGAGTTCTAGGCTAGCCTGTGCTACATAACATAGTGAAACCTACAAAGCCAAAAAAAAAGTAAAGAAAAAGAAAGGAAGGAAGGAAGGAAGGAGAGGGAGGAGGAGGGAAGAAAGAAGGAAGAATGGAAAGGAAGAAGGAAGCATGCATTTCAGGGGACTAGAGAGAGAGGTTGTGACCTTACCATGCAAAATGATGACACTGTGGCATGGAGCCTAAGAAAAATAAAGGCTGACAAGTGTCCACAGCCTCAGGACAGCCAGCATCCTCTGGAGAACAGGACACATAGTTAAAAGTAACAGAGAATTCTTTTGCCCCTAAAGTCTGAGAAAGAAAATTATACCAAGGTCTCATATTGCTTAATCAGGCCTCAAACTCAAAAATTAGCCAAAGATAACCTGAATGTCTTCTGATGTGTCCGCCTGCCGCCGTGCTATTTATGCAGTTCTGGGTACCAAATCAGGGGTTTGGGCATTCTAGGCGGGGGCTGCACCAGCTAAGCCACATCCTTAGCATCCTGCTGCCTTTGAGAGAGACAATAGCTCACTGGAGTTCAGGCTGGATCTGAACACATGATCCTCATTCAGCCTCCTGAGAGCTGGGATTATAAGCATGAGTCACCAGGTACTCCTTGTTCTGAAAAACAGAAGTCCTTTTTCCATTGGCTGATAGGAAATAAATGTGTGGTCTAATCCAGAAGCCACCCCAGCAGGTCCAGGACTGGGAAACCCTCCGGAGCCAGGCGTTGGGTTTGACTGACTCTCAGTGATTTCTGTTTCTCAATTACTATTCAGTTCATTTCTGGGTTACTTACCCCGTTAGGTTTTTGTTTTGTTTTGTTTTGTCACCATTAAAAAAAAAGAGGTAACAATAGTGCTCTCATCATAGAGCTGACAGAAGCTGTGATGGTTTGTATATGCTTGGCACGGGGAGTGGCACTGTTAGGAAGTGTAGCCTTGTTGGAGCAGATGTGTCCTTGTTGGAGTAGGTGTGTCACTGTGGGTATGGGCTTTAAGACCCATGTCCTAGCTGCCTGGAAGTCAGTGTTCTGCTAGCAGCCTTCAGATGAAGATGTAGAACTCTCAGCTCCTCCTGCATCATGCCTGCCTGGATGCTGCCATGTTCCTGCCTTGATGATAATGGACTGAACCTCTGAACCTACAAACCAGCCCCAGTTAAATGTTGTCTTTATAAGAGTTGCTTTGGTCATGGTCTCTGTTCACAGCAGTAAAACACTAACTAATACAGTAGAGGAAAACAAGATGGGCTTCTTCCTCTCCATCTGTCCTACTGAGTGTTGACAAGGGGACTGGGGGCAGGTTGGGACACAGTTGTGAAGAGAAATGCAACAATGAAGACTTCTGGAATAAGAGCATATACCACAAACTTCTCTCAGGTCAAAGCAGTGTTCACAACCTTCCCAATGCTGTGACCTTTCACCACAGTTCCTCATGGTGACTCCCGATCATAAAATTATTTTCTTTGATATTTAATACCTGTAATCCTGCTACTGTTAGGAATCACAATGTAAATATCTGAAATTTCTGATGGTCTTGGACCCTGTTGAGAAACACAGCTCTAACACTTCCTTCTAATCTACCCAATCCTGTTCTTGCCCCATACTAAGGCCTTCTCCACTCAGATCAAGTGGTTATTTGTTTCACTTGTTTGAGACATGGTGGCATATAGCTCAGGCTGGCCTCAAACTGCATAGTGCTAACACTGAACTCCTGACCCTCCTGCCTCTACTCCCTCAGCATTGGAATTACAGGAGGACACCACAGATCCCTGAAAGGGTGATTACAAAAGAGATCAGGTTTGTTACAGCCTGTTTCTGAGCCAATGGCTTCCGTGTTACAATGGTTTCCAGGTTTGTCCGATACAAGGCCTCCTTTCTTGCCACTTTTCCCTGGCATTCCAGTCCCACGGATCATCCTTATTTATTTTTGAGACTGAGTCTCATGTAACCCATGGCTTCAAACCTGCTGTGTAGCTGAAGATGACCTTAAACTTCTGATCCTCCTGCCTCCACTTTCTAAGTACCGGAGTTCTAGGTATATGCCACTATGCTGAGTTTTAGGCCATGCTGGAAATTGAAACCAGTACTTTGTACATTCTGGGCAAGCACTGGATTGAGTTACTTCCCAAGGCCCCGTGGGTCTTCTTGCTGCTCAAATAGGTCATGCCGTTGTGGCTCGGAGAATTACATCTACTGTTCTGCAGCCACGGACACCCTTCTCTCAGATTCTCTGGGAGGCACCTTCTCTTTGGTCACTCACCTTCTCAAAAGCTGCACGTGGCAGCTTACCCTGTAATCAGAGCCGCCAGGAGGATGAGACCAGAAGATTGAGAATTTTGAGGACATCTGGGGTTATACAGTGAATTCTAGGCCAGCGTGGACTCAGAACAAGGTGGTCTCGAAAGAGAGAAAGACAGAGACGAGAGAGAGAGAGAGAGAGAGAGAGAGAGAGAGAGAGAGAGAGAGAGAGTCGTGCTTGGTAGTACTCATCTGTAATTCCAGCACTTGGGAGGTCGAGGCAGGAAGGTCAATCAGGTCTTCCTCAGCCACATGGCAAGTTCAAGGCCGGCCCACTACAAAAGACCCTAATTTAAAACGAAAACAAAAAACTAGGGACCAGAGAGATGGCTCAGCAGATAAAGGTACTTTCTGCCAAGCCTGAGGACATGAGTGTACCCTCAGAACCCAAATGATTGAAGGGTGAACCAGCTCTTACAACTTGTCCTGACACGAACGGTCAAGCCATAGCTCAAATGTGTGCGCACGCAGCAAAAGAAATGGATGTAAAAAAAATAAAGAAACAGCGTCTTTCAGAGGCTTTCTGTAATCTCTCAACATCAAGCAGCCTCTCTCCACCCTGCTCCCTTTCCTCATCCTACGCGTGTGTATTATATGTCACAACTTATAATTATCTGATTGCTACTGCTATTGTGGTTACTTGTCTGTCTCCTGAATGGAATGTGATGAGGTGGGTGGGGGGACTTGTCATTCTCTCACTGTAGTGGTATCACAAGATCTACATCAGCGCTTGACATTACAGATGCTGAATAATTACCCACCACGTGAATCAGTGAGTGAACTAAAGTCAGGTGAAAGCCAGGTGGGGCAGCACATGCCTATAAGTCTGTAATCCAGTACTTGGAAGGTGGGAGCATACGAATCAGGAATTCAAGGCCAGCCTCTACTTCTGAAGCCAGGCTGTCTTAAAACAAACAAAGAAATCAGGTTACTAAGGGGTGATTTCTTATGTCTGGAACCTTCTGGCCAGCGTGCATCCTAGAAACAAGCTGTTGGCCACAGTGTTCCTCTTTTGCAGCATCTGATTACAACCGCAAAGATTAGTGCAGTCAGCATTTTGCATTTACATCAGGACAGTATGACGTCCAGTCTATTTTTATTTTTGAAGGTCTTAACAAGGGTATATACGTCAGGATGGCTCAGCGGGTAAAGTTCCCTGCCGCCAAGTCTGACTACCTGAACTCGGTCCTGGGGACCCACAGGATGGAGAGAACTGACGGGCACACAGACACATCCCAAATAAATATTTTAACTTCTTTTCCCCTGAATTTTACCGAGGCTCACAAAGGATGCAGAACTGAGCCAGTCCTTTGTCCTTCTTAGGTTGCAATGATAAAGGTGATTGATGTCACCTGTTTGGAAGCTGCCTCCTGGAAAGCTGCACATGACAAACACTGCTTGATCTGAGTCCTCTGTGTCTCCTGGACTGACACACCAGTTCCTCGTTGGAAGGGCTTTCCTGACTGATCAAGCGACCTCCTTGCCTTCACATATCTAATCCTCCGAACTTTTCACTGCTTCCCTGACCACTCGAAAGGGAGCTCCGTGACCAGGCACCACTACATCAGCCACGCTCAGAATCCTCTCCCGGCTCCGCTGTTGAGCTACTGGGTCTTCACTCAGGTCCTGCCAGGAGTCCTCATCACCAAGACGCTCGAACACATCGCCAGCCACCACCACGGTGCCCAGGCTGGTGCCCTCCACTACGACGCTCACGTCCCGCTGTCCTCCGTGGCCCGGCGTGGCCCACACCTGCAGTCCAGAGCCCAGTATTAAGGGCTGCGTTTCACACAGCCCATGGGGCAGATAGAGACCCCCGGGAAGGCAGAAGTCATGGGAAACTAACAGAGCCGCCTGGGGAAACAGCCCTAGGTTTCCAATATGATCCGAGTGCCCGTGGGTGCCCACCACCAGAGTCACATCTCCGGGGGCCACACCCTGAGTAGCCAGGGCTTCCAGCAGCGCATCCCGAGTCCAGGGCCCCCCAGTGTCCACGAGGATGGGGCCACGCACTGCCTCCTCCAGGGCAGTCTTTGCGCCGCGGTCTGCAGATGGGGCCAATCGGCGGCTGGTATCCGAGGCCCAGCCCCGAGGCAAGACGAGTGTCACCGTGCCATCTGCACGCACCGCGTCGCCTACTCCCTGCGGCTCCGCGTAGCCGCGCAGCAGAACCACCACCGAGTAGGAACCGCTGGACGCCAGCAGAGGGGTCTCGCCGTGCAGCGGCTCAGTGCGCACTGGACCGCTCATGGCAAGGGAAGGACATATGCCCGTCCACGGACATCTGCCAGTCCCTCCGAAATCCTACCGCGAGTCACTTTCCTAGTAGCAACTCGTTGCCACCCCCTCCTAGCTCTTAAGGTGGTATCGCCCTCCACCACCACCCCCGCTGAAGATGGTATCGCCCAACCTAGATTCTTTTGGTCAGGTTTATAGTCTGTAAGTCTTCACGCATCCACATTTTAAAGATATATATATATATTCCTTCTTCATTCTAGCTGTTGTCTAGTTTGAAACTAAACTATCGCTGTCCTTAAGTCTTTTTTTTTAACTCTGGGAAAACTCAAAAGGCGAGAAAACGCGAGAACTTTTGCCTCTATGGGCTTCCGTACAAACTCCAGAGCCTGAAGTACTAGCCACGTTGTCCAACGTTAATCCTAATCCTGTACAGTTCTGTACAGTAACTTCCGGGGGGTTTTTTTGTTTTGTTTTTGGTTGTTTTTTTTTTTCTTTCTATTTTTCTGACAGGGGCCCAAGGAGTCCAGGATGGTCTTGAACTTGCTTATAACTGAAGAAGACATTGAGTTCCTGATCCTCTTGCCCCCACCTCCAAAACGCTGGAATTACAAACTTGTAAACGCCACTCTGGATTTAAAGTCCTAGTGGTACAGTTGTTTCCCCAACCCCGTTGCATAATTATAAGAACACAATTAACTACTAATAGAAAGCAGGCCATTGGCCCCACCTTGTCGATAATGTGTGCATGTTTGAAATGGGACTCAGCTGATATACATATAAAAGGTTTAATAGCAATATAGAAGATATGGCACCTGTGAAATAGGAAATAGGCTACATATGTCGACCCCACCTCACCCCAGCATTGCTTCACTCTCTTCCAGGGTTCTGTTCTGGTTCACGGATTGGTGGTACACAGCCTCATGTTGCCAGTGCATATTGGTTCTTGAGGGTTTCTTTTTGGCTTCTCCCTTTGAGACAGGGTCTCTCGTGTAGCTCCGGTTGGCCTTGAACTGCCACATGGCTGGATAGTGTTCTGATAATCCTGCCTCCACTTTTCAAGTGCTGAGATTACAGGGGTGTGCCACCACATCAGGTCCAGCTCCCATTATTGTCCTGTCATTGTCATTCTACTAACTGAGCTACATTCTAGCCCCTCTCTGGCCTCTTGAAAGGGTTTTTAATAGACCCTTTAAAAAGCAAAGTGAATTTCCCACTGCTCATACCACTACTGACCAATTGGTGCAGGTGAGGACACACCTGGTCAATTAAGTGGCTGTATGTGTCTCATCTCTGAAGGCAAAATTTGCTTTTGCTTCACCCCCTTCTCCTCCTCTCCTGTTGCCATTCTGCGTTCCCAGGATCATGGCTGAGATTATACAAAAAGGACAGTTAAAACCCTGGGATGGGGAAGGGAGGGCTCAAGAGTTTAGAAAACTCTCCATGACCCATCCTTGGGGCTCAAACGTAAGGGTCAAAGATCTTCTGGGTCATGCTTGGGAGTGCCTGAAGTCTTGGTTATCTCTTTATTCTCCTCCTTTTCCTCCTCCTCTTCATCTGTCTCCTCCTGCCCATCACTGATCTTCTCCTTTCCAGTCCACGTTTCCTGGAGACAAGCTAGGTAGAACGAGAAGAAACACTCAGTGTTAATGCCGGGAATAGCTGGGAAGCTGGGGGAGGAGCCCAGACTTTTACACTTACCAGTTTCAGAGGCCGGGAGCACATGACGTTCGCAGAGAAAATGCTGTAGGGGCTGCTCCTGATGGTGGAAGTACCAGTCTCCCACAACATCTTCAAACTCCTCCAGCATCGTCTCACACTGGTAAAGAAGACCAGGAAGGAGTATCTGCTCTGAGGAGCACTGGAAGGCCTCTGCCTTTCGCTCCCTACCACCCCACTCCATTGAGTGCCTGCCTTTCGAGGAACAGGCAGCCAAAAGGTTATACTTGGCTCTCTAGATGGGTGATTCTCTTTATTTAACACTTACCAGTGTCGGTTACTATCTAATATCTAGTATATTTACTCTGCTAGGTGGGAGATGCCTATAATCCCAGTTAGGAGGTAGAGTCAAGAAAGATCCTATACTGAAGCTCATTCCCAACCACCTAGGGTTACAGACCCAGCCTGTAAGCCTATCCCAAACCCGCAGTACCTCTCAGACTCTCGCCTGTGAAGTGGGAATTGAGCCCTCCCTCCCCCATCCCATAAGAGTAAAACAAGGCAGTAGCTGGAAGTATGGCCCAGAATCCAGGACACAGGGGGCGTCTCAGTTAGTATGCAGTGGTGGATATTATGAGCCGCACAATGTTACTTCTTGATATGCTTTTGGGCCTGCTTTCATAAATGGCACAGTCCTTAACTCTGTCTTCTCCTTGCTCAGAGTCCTGAGATTTAGGTCCTCTCACCTTCCTGGGCAAAGTGGTATCTCATCCTACCTGTTTCTTGAGGAACGTGACCTCCACACTGGGCTCGTCCCACAGTTCCAAAGGGATTCCAAGATCCACTTTCACTCCCTTCTGTACCAGGCCTTTCAGTGTTGCCATGGTCTGACTTTGACCCTAAGGGATGGAAAAATTTGGTGTAAGTCCAGTCCACCACTCATCTCTTCCTGCATCACCACATCAGCTTTACCAACTACCATTCTGTGGTGTGGTCTATGAAAGAGTCTAGCCATAATAAGGGGACTATCCAGATTTTGGGGAGACTGGCAGATATTCCTTGAGGGTCATGGATGATATAAGTATCTGTTCTGAGAATAGGGTCCTGGGCTGGGGGTAACAGCTTAGTTGGTAGAAATGCTTGAGGACCTTAGTTCAATACCCAGATCCACATTGAAAAACAAACAAAACAAAACAAAACAGGCACTGGAAAGATGGCTCGGTGGTTGAGAGTACTGACTGACCTAGGTTCAATTCCCAGCATCCACATGGCAGCTCACATCTGCCTGTAACTCCAGTCCCAGTGAACCTGATACCCTCACACACATATACATGCAGGCAAAACATCAATGCACATAAAATAAAAATAAATAATTCAAAAAGCAAAAGACAGGCACAGTGGCATGAATTTGCAATCGCAACACTGGGGAACAGGAAACAAAATAGATCCCAGGGTTCTCTGACTAGCCAGCCTAGCCTGCTTGGTAAGTCAGTAAGCCAGTGAGACCTTGTCTAAAAAAGCCAAGGTGGGGGTTGGGGATTTAGCTCAGTGGTAGAGCGCTTGCCTAGCAAGCGCAAGGCCCTGGGTTCGGTCCCCAGCTCCAAAAAAAGGAAAAGGAAAAAAAAAAATAAATAAAAAAGCCAAGGTGGGAGTAGCAAGATATCTCAGTGGGGAAAGGTGATGGCACCAAGCCTAATGATCTGAATTCAATCCCCAGGACCCACACTGAAGAAAGAGAGAACCAACGCCCACAAGCTATCCTCTGCCAACAGTAGTGTGTTGTGACACACTCACACATGAAGTAATTATTGGGGGAGAAAAAAAGGAGCTTTGTGTTTTGCATCCCTTTAATCCCAACACTTGGGAGGGGAGACAGAGGTAGGCAGGATCTCTGAGTTTAAGGCTAGCCTGGTCTACAGAGGGGGCACCAGGGCAGCCAGGGCTATAACGCTCACTGTTGTTCCCTGCCCTCCCTAGGAACCGTCTGACCTTGGCGTATCTCAGTGAGCCCTTTCGTTCAGCATGAACGTTGTAATCCAGGATCCGCTCACACAAATTCTCCAAAGCCTCCTCCAGCCTTGTCTCGCTGCGGGAAGGAGAGAAATAAGACCCCTTGATGTTTCAGGAACCCTGCCGCTCCTCTGGGGTTGGTTAGGAGGTAGCCCAGCACAAGGACTCACGAGAGGCTGTAAGGCACGTGTCTCTTCCTCTTGCCTGTGTCTAGCACCTGACCCAGCTCCAGCACTTCTCGGGATCGGCCGGTTCGACTCAACTCTTCCTGTAGCTCCATGCTCAGCAGCTTACACACTGGCAGTAAAGAGAAACCCGAGGGAGATGAAGGAGACGAGCAACCACACTAGCATCCTTCTGCTCTCGACCTCAGGCCGCCCAAAATACACGCTGGAGCCAGAACGGCTGGACGAGAATACTGCCTCAGTCTCGGGAGCTGTGTGACACTTCCTGTGCCTTAGCTTCTTCACCTCCGACACGGGGACGAGACCGTGTCCCTTACTGAGTGGGGTGTGATGAATATTTTTTTTTCTTTTTTTTCAGAGCTGGGGACCGAACACAGGGCCTTGCGCTTGCTAGGCAAGCATTCTACCACTGAGCTAAATCCCCAACCCCCGTGATATAGATTTTAAGTGCACTAATATATGTGAAACCCCCAGAGTCATGTCTGGTATATGGTGAGCTCTATGTAAGAACCTGGTGTCAGTCTGATTTTATTTATTGACCTACTTTCATATGGACTTAAGAAGTATAGAGAGCGTAAAACCCATCATGATCTGTCCATGAAATACTGCCAGTATAGTTTGGGACTGGCAATGGCCATAGAGCTTCAGGGTTACAATCCAGAAACCTGTTTTCAGGCTGGCCGGTGATGGTGTATGCCTTTAATCCCAACACTCAGGAGGCCAAGGCGGGACAGTCAGGGCTACACACAGAGACCCTGTCTCTGAGAAACAAAGTAACACCTTGTTTCTAGGGCTGGAGAGATGGCTCAGTGGTTAAGAGCACTGACTGCTCTTCCAGAGGTCCTGAGTTCAAGTCCCAGCAACCACATGGTGGCTCACAACCATCTGTAATGAGATCTGATGCCCTCTTCTGGTGTGTCTGAAGATAGCTACAGTGTACTCACATACATGAAATAAATTAATTAATTAAAAAAAAAAAAAAGAAACTTGCTGCTGAAGCTGAAGGACCACAAGGTAGAAGGAGAGGATCTACTCCTCCGAACTGTCCTCTGACTTCCACATACAGATGTTTACCTGCGCACATACACAACCACACACTACATTAACGTCACATGCTTACCCACCAAACACACAACATAAATGTACTTTTAAAAGGAAAGAGACTCAGTCGTCAGGAAATGCAGAATTCATCCAGAGGTCACTTACTCTACAGTAATTTCAATAAGGGTAAACATATCTTTTCCACCACTGCCTTTCCCAATATCTGAAAAGGCACATGGTGGGCTGGGTTTGTCAAGAGAAAAGTCTCCTACAGAAATGACAAACTAGGCAGGGATAAAAAACCAAAATGCTTACCCTGTGCTATATGACCTGTGACATGGGCACTCCCTTTTCCTCCGGGGACCTACATACAATACAGTGGGTGACAGGCAAGAAGGGAGTCCAAAGGAGACATTAAAACTGGGTCCAGTAGGAGCTTATCAAACACAGAAAGGAAAAGGTGAAAACAGCCAAGAAAAAGACAAGGGACACTCACTGACTGAGAAGTTGGGTGTGTCTGAAGTACAGTCACTCTTAGGAATGGAGGAAAAAAGCCTAAGTGTATATACAAGACATTTACAGCTCCCCCACACCCCAAGTTGGCTTAGGGTCTGGGGAAACAGTTCAGTAAGTAAAGTACTTTTAACTTGAGGACCTGAGTTCAGATCCTAAGCACCTATACAATGTTAGGCGATGTGGCACGTGTTATCCCAGCATTTTGAGATCAGAACTAGAGACAGGAGGTGTCTATGGATAACTTTCAGGGGAACGAGAGAACCTCTCTCAAGCAAAAGGTAGATGTTTCTTCTGAAGGAATGACACCTGAGGTTGTCCTCTACCTCCATAAGGTCTTTGTCTGAACACAGAGGTGCGAAAGCAACAGTGCCAAGGTTAGGCCTGTGTTTAGGAAGGTTAAGAAGTCCCAGGAGATGCCAAGGCGGCACAGGCCTTTAATCCCTGCACTCGGGAGGCAGAGGCAGGTGAATCTCTGAGTTTGAAGTCAGTCTGGACTACAGATCAAGTTCCAGGACAGCCGGAGTTACACAGAGAAACCCTGTCTTAACGTCCACCCCTCAAAGACTGGGGACAAAGATGCAAAAAAAAAAAAAAAAAAAAAAAATTGAGAGAGTAGAATAAAGTCATGGGTAACAATGACAATAATATGTTGTTGGGTGTAAAGTGAAACGATAATAAATCCAAAGAAAAAGTTAATGTCAGGGAGCCACAGGATTCAGTGACCTGGCTTCCTCCTTGTTGGGAGGGGAGTGGCAGGGGGAGCATTTACTGATGCAGCCAGGGGCTGTGCTGCTTGTTGTAAAATCCCTACAGTGCACCCCATCTGCAAAGTCTCACACTGATGGGCAACTTCTAAGTGGTATAGTGTCTCCATCTTTTGTTTATGAGCTTCAGCTGGGGACTTACTCACCTTTAAACCCCTGAAGGGGGTCATCAGGCCTGTAATTTGCGAGCGTCTCTGCCAGGGCGGGGCACAGTATGTCTATAATGTATGAACCTTACACCCCACCCCTGCAAGTTGTCTAGATTTTTAACAAGTAGGGAAACGCACTGAGGAAGATGCTCGGTAGAGCCAGCGTTACAAGTTCGTGAACTACAATTCCCACAATCCATTCAGGCCCAAGCCCGCAAGAAAAACCTAGCTCCTTCTGGATGCCGCCTGGGAAATGTAGTGCCACCGTAACACTGATCTCCCTCCCTCGTTCCCATTCAAGTGTTACCAAGCTCCAACAGAACCTCTTTCAAGACAGTTGAGTGACCCATCTATCCTAGTCCATTTGATTCAGCCTAGAGTTAAAGGCAGGAGCTAGGATAAGGAGATGCAAAAATAGCAACTGCTCCATTTCTGTACCTTCGCATTTGCTGGGCAAACGTTCTGTATCAGCTTCTTCTTCTTTTGTCGTCCCAGTCCAAGCACCGTACGCTGCCAGGATGAAAAGCAGTATTTCCAACCGCACAGGTCCCATGACAAAACGCAGTTCACACATACACACAACCACCTCTTGCCTTCAGACTAACTTCTGAAAGGGCGGGCCCTTTAAATTTAGGCGCAGCCCACCAGCAAACCTTTTAAAAAAAAAAAAAAAAAAAAAAAAAAAAACTTACAGGGGACGGTCAGCGCATGCCCAAAGTTAGCCCGAAAGTGGGTGGAGCCTAATGGCTCCAGGCTTCTCGGCCTCACTTTTGTGGCGCCTCCTGAAGGTCCTGGCAGCTGGGTAGTGAAGATACAAATTGAAGTAATTAGAATAGAGTAATGTGATCTTTACACACACACGTAGAATTTAATTTTTAAATAATTCCAGACTGTGAAACAATATGGTCTATTTTGACATAGGGAAGAGCAGTGATAAGTTCTTGGCTTCTGCCAGGACCTACTACTGCCAGGGGGCGGGGCCAAGATGGCGCCGAGCGCCGGGTGAGCGGCGCCTTGGCAGCGGTGAGAAGCTTTTACTGCTCCCGGTGCTTGGCTGGCGGGGGAAGGTCTGAGGTGTACCCGGGAGGAGACCCTTTGAAAGGGCCCATGTGAGGACTGGGAAGAAGACGGTTGGTTGTGTGTCCGTGCTCGTGGGGACCCTGTGCATGATTGCACTGGAAGGATGTTGGGGAGATGTAGTAGATTGTGAACCTCCTGTAGCGCTGCCCGGGGAATCTTCGAATCACTTCCCTGCTGAGGAAAATGATGCACAGATATAGCTCAAGTTATCCGTCCTCTGAGAAGTCTTCCTGTCGTTTCCACTGATCTGAGAAACTCCGGAGGGTGTTAAGAGTATTTTATGAACCCTTAGTGGCAGGGGACTGGGACCCGACTGCCTCTTGTATACTTGGCACCAGGTTCAGAGTATGTGCTGAATAGTTTTATTTCCTGTAGACAAGATTTAACAAAAGTCTGAGAAAACTTGGGATGGAAAGAACCAGGGTCTTTGGCCTCCACCCCCCACCCCCACCACGGCACACACACACAAACACACACCCCTTTTCCCCAGCACTCAGTTCTGAACACTCCTGAGGTTGACCTCATGTCCAGTGTCAGGCAAGCTCCTTTCCATTTGACCACAGAGTAAACTCCAAGCTTGGGTCTGTGTCTTTTTCATTTTGGTAATTATACCAAGTATTTAGTGAACACTTACACCTTTAGGACTTAAAATTCATATATTTAACAATGTCCTAGGTACTAATCAATCTAGGCACTAGATTGGTCAGCAGACATAACAGACATAATCCTGTCTACTGGTGGGGTAAGAATAATAAACAAGAAAAATAATAACTTGGCAGTAAACAGCTGTAAAAGGCAGGAGGATCTCCAAATCAAGGCCACAGAATGAGTTCCAGACAAGCCTGAGACCCAATTGTAGAAGGGTTGCTTAACATGTGGAAAGCTTAGATTTAATCTAGAGTGATTATATAGAATACATATATATAATATATATCATTTATTATTAGAAGAAAATTTGGCAAACAAGTAAAGCCAGGCATGGTGGTATGTGCTTATAATCCCAGCACTTGGGAGGTGGAGGCCAAAGGACCAGGAGTTAAGACCAGTGTTGTCTACATAGTGAATTTGAAACCAGTCTGGGCTGGGGGCCACCTGCCCCTAAAGAGAGGTGGATGGGGTCAGATAAGGTAGTCAGCCAAACACATTTAGGAAGAACACAACAAAAGTTATAAAGCCAAGTACACTATATATCTGTCAGATTTAAAGGACAGCAAGAAGAATGATGTGTGACAGGTTAAATGGGAAAAGGAGGGATAGGTGATCAGACGTATGAAGGAGAAGAAAGGAAAAGGAAAAACCACTTAGGCAAGCCTCAAACTTGCTGTCTGTGCACTTTAGCCTCCAGAGTGCTGGGGTTACAAGTGTACAGATGTAGGGTCTCACTCTGAAGCATGACCTGGTATAAAACTCAAGACAGTCCACTGAAATCAGAAGGGTTGACCCCCAGAGCTGGACAAGAGACAGATCTTGAAGGGAAGGCCTTGGGAGGGTTTTATGTCAAAAGGGGAACCATTTTAGGAAAGAAATAGTTATCTGCTTTATATTTTGACACTTAAAACCACTTTGGTTTTAAGGAACAAATCCAAAAAAAAAAAAAAAAAGGTAAGATAGAAATAGGAACACCTTATCCAGAAACTGAGTTCAGCAGATAGGCCAAAAAGGGTCTGGTTGGACTGCCTGGTAGGTTTTAAAACCATGCTGGGAATCAACCCCAGGTCCATGTACATGCTATATCTTCCAGCCCTTACTTGATGGATTTGTTTCAAGCGTCCGGATAAGAATGAGTTGTGCTGGATGTGGTGACACATGCCTATAGTCCCAGCACTTGGGAAGTAGCAGGACCAGGAGTTCAGGGACATTTTCAGCACATATGGAGTAACAGAC
Source organism: Rattus rattus (assembly GCF_011064425.1). Classification (NCBI taxonomy): domain Eukaryota; kingdom Metazoa; phylum Chordata; class Mammalia; order Rodentia; family Muridae; genus Rattus; species Rattus rattus. The sequence goes on along the minus strand of NC_046169.1, from coordinate 15,556,882 downwards.
TAGCCTGGACTACAAGAGGCCCGAGAGAGACAGAGAGATAGAGAGAGAGAGAGAGAGAGAGAGAGAGAGAACGGGCCTTTAATCCTATCATCCAGGAGGCGGAGGCAGGTGGATCTCTGAATGTGAGACCAGCCTGGTCTATAGAGCAAGTTCCAGGTCAGCTGGGGTTACACAGCCTCAGGGTAGAAGGGTAGGGGACAAACTGGGTCTGGAGATGTAGCTCAGTTTTTAAAGTATTTCCCAGCACCACAAAACTGTCGGGGTACGTCTATAATCCTAGAATTAGGAAGGTAGCAAAAGAATCCAGAGTCAAGACTTAGCTTTTATTACATAGTTTAGGGCATGGCTAAAGAAATCCTATCCACAAAAGTAAGAGCAAACAAACAAAAATATTGTCACTGGGCATGTTACTACATGCCTATAATCCCAGTACTTGAAAGGCAGAAGCTGGGGGCTGGAATTAGAAGTGTTATGGCTCCATAGTGAGCCCCTGTGTCTAAAAGAAAAAAGACAGAGCAAGCCGTTTGGTAGCTTTGCTTTGACGGTGAGCTGTAAGTAAGGAGAGAACTCGGTGGAGGCTTTGAATTGTTTTCCTTTTTGTCTTGCCACATCCCACTCTTAGGATCTCCATCTCTCCACCCTGGGGTGACATCCTTCCAGGGACAGAGGCTGGAACTCCAGCATGGCTGAGGAGAAGAAACTGAAACTCAGCAATACCGTGTTGCCCTCCGAGTCTATGAAGGTGGTGGCAGAATCCATGGGCATTGCTCAGATTCAGGAGGAGACTTGCCAGCTACTGACAGATGAGGTCAGCTACCGCATCAAGGAGATTGCCCAGGTAAGCCTTCTGCCCAGCTTTGCTTTGTGCTAACAATTCAACCTACTATGTAACTAAGGATAGCCTTGAACTTCTGACCCTCTTGTGCCCACCTCCACTGCTGGGATTGAGGGTCTAACGCCATGTCTTGTCATGTGATGCTTGGGATTGAACTCAGGCTCCTGTGCCTGCTAGGCATATGCTTTACTCAGTGAGCCATACTCCTCAGGGTCTTAGATAAATATCTCTTCTCAGAGGGGCCCTGGCGGAGCAGGCCTTCAATCCCAGCACTTGGAGTTTGAGGCCAGCCTGGTTTACATAGTGAGTTCCAGGAAAGCCAGGGCTACACAGAGAAGACCCTGTCTCGGAAAACAAAAGCAAAATCTCTTTCCTTCTCACCCCCTAGGATGCTTTGAAGTTCATGCACATGGGGAAACGACAGAAGCTCACTACCAGTGACATTGACTATGCATTGAAATTAAAGAATGTGGAGGTGATTTGGAGGGGCTTAAAGGAGACAGGCGGCTTTAGAGTGGGGCCATGCCTCCCTTGAGCTGTTTCTCATGTCTTTCTCTGTCTCTTCTGGTATAGCCACTATATGGCTTCCATGCTCAGGAGTTCATCCCTTTCCGGTTTGCCTCTGGTGGGGGCCGGGAGCTGTACTTCTATGAAGAGAAGGAAGTGGACCTGAGTGATATCATCAACACCCCTCTGCCTCGGGTGCCTCTGGATGTCTGCCTCAAAGGTGGAGGCGGGGTAGAGCTGGGTGCCCAGGGAGGAGGGGAAGGAAGCATGTGACTGGGAGGAACTTGACAAGAGAAGAAAGAAACATCCAGTGTGTGAATGGCAAGAAGGGGACCAGGAAGGGACATTCATCCAGTGTATATACCCAGAACTTAGCTTGACATCTTCCTTACAGCTCATTGGCTGAGCATTGAAGGCTGCCAGCCTGCTATACCAGAGAATCCACCCCCAGGTAAGCTTTTCCTTGCCCAGATCTGTTACTCTCTATGGCCTTTACTCTTCCCATCCCTGGTCCTCTAGGGCTCCGCCTACCTCCTTATCACTCCTGCTATGGACCACTTTCCCACCAGCTCCCAAAGAGCAGCAGAAAGCCGAGGCCACAGAACCCCTGAAGTCAGCAAAGCCAGGCCAAGAAGAAGATGGACCCTTGAAAGGCAAAGGTCAAGGGGCAGCTGCAGCTGATGGCAAAGGTCGGTATCTTGGCCAGGCGTCTTCCTACTCTTATCCCAAAGCCAGATGGTCCTCAGTGAGTGGGTGAGGTTAGGACAAAGGAACCCCAAGGAGGCCCAGAAGTCTACGGGAGTTGTGGCGAGGGTTTGTCCTGTACAGAAGCCTCTTCCGAAGCTTACTTTTCTGTAGACATATGCTACGGATCGTCTTAGCAATCCTCCTCATGTGCAGTCTACCTTGTGTGTTTTAAGGCAAGCACTGTACTGACTGAGCTCTCTCCCGATTCACACAGGAAAAGAGAAGAAGGCACCTCCCTTGCTGGAGGGGGCCCCTTTCCGCCTGAAGCCCCGCAGCATCCATGAGCTGTCCGTGGAGCAGCAGCTGTACTACAAGGAGATCACAGAAGCCTGTGTGGGATCCTGTGAGGCCAAGAGAGCGGTAAGCCTGCCCTCTGGCCCCCCTTCACCCAGGAAGAATCTTCTGGAACAATGGTAATTTTTTTTTTCTATAGTAAATGCTCCCACCTAACCATTGCCCCCTCCCACAGGAAGCTCTGCAGAGCATTGCCACAGATCCTGGACTCTATCAGATGTTACCACGGTTTAGTACCTTCATCTCAGAGGGGGTGAGAGAACTGGGGAAGGCCAGACCCCTGATGAGGCTCCAAGGGAGGGGGATCCAAGGGAAGTTCATCTGAGGGGTCTCTCTGCACCCATCTTCAATTTTCCCTCTCCTAGGTCCGTGTGAATGTGGTTCAGAATAACCTGGCCTTGCTCATCTACCTGATGCGAATGGTTAAGGCCCTGATGGACAACCCCACACTGTATCTAGAGAAATACGTGAGTGGTCTTGCCATCTACTTTCCCTTCCAGGGTCGGGGGCTCTTCTGCCAGCCTCACCACAGGAGGTCTGCTATCAGAACCGGCTGACAGGGCCTGCTCTCTCTCAGGTGCATGAGCTGATTCCTGCAGTAATGACCTGCATTGTGAGCAGACAGCTGTGCCTGCGGCCAGATGTGGACAATCACTGGGCACTCCGGGATTTTGCTGCCCGTCTAGTGGCCCAGATCTGTAAGCATTTCAGCACAACCACCAACAACATCCAATCCCGAATCACCAAGACCTTTACCAAGGTAAGCACCAAAAATGTATCAGATGATGCAAATCACCCCTTTAGGGCTATCTGTGTGAAAGAGAGCTTCACCGAGTGGAAACGATACCCGGAACATGGAGCAGAGACAGGATCCAGGGAGACCGGCCCTAAGGGGCCTGAACCTTTATGTCTTAAGACATATGTTTTGTGTTTAATAGGTGATGTCAATCTTTTGCAGTTAGGGTTTTTTTTCTCCTTTTTCCAGATTTATTTATTTGAGTCAGAGTTTCTCTGTGTAGTCCTGCTGTAAGCCAGGCTCTCAGAGACTCACCTGCCTGCCTGCCTGCCTGCCTGCCTACCTTCTGTGAGTGGTGGGATTAAAGGCATGTGTCCACCACTGCCTGGCAGCCTTCTGTTTTGAAACAGTGTGTCATGTGCCAAGGATAGCTTTTTTATGTGAGTACACTGTTGTTCTCTTAGGACACACCAGAAGAAGGCTTCAGATCCCATTACAGATGGTTTGAACCCAGAACCTCTGGAAGAGCAGTCTGTGCTTTTAACCACTGAGCCACTCTCCAGCCTGAGGATGGTTTTAAACTTCCGATCTTCCTATCTCTGCCTCCTGTGTGCCAGGATCAGTCATGTACCACCAGGCCTGGTCTAGCTGTTAGCCTTTCTAAACCTTTTCATCTGGGATTTTCTTCTTTCCTCTACAGAGCTGGGTGGATGAGAAGACTCCATGGACAACTCGATACGGCTCCATTGCAGGCCTGGCAGAGCTGGGGCATGATGTTAGTCTAGGAAGAGCCGGGAGAGGGGCAGTTACACGTGCTGTGGGAGGGGCCTTTGGTGACTTTTTAGCCTGGGATTTTCCCCTTCCTTCCCACCAGGTGATTAAGACCCTAATTCTGCCAAGGCTGCAGCAGGAAGGGGAGCGGATCCGAAGTGTCTTGGATGGACCTGTGCTGAGCAACATCGACCGTATCGGAGCAGACCATGTTCAGAGCCTTCTCCTGGTGACGAACCCCCACCATACCCTCTCCTTCTTCACCCCAGCCCCGCCCTCAGCTCCCACAAACACGGCTACAATGTTTAGCAAGCACGAGGCACATCTTACTTTTATTCTTGAGAGGCCGGCACTGTTGTGCACATGGAAAGCTAGGCTCAAACAGAAAGCCTTGGTAGTCAGTAACTTCTGGACTGCACTGCCTCATCCTGCTTGTCTCACCCTACAGCTCCCACCACACAAGGCATATGACCACCATATATGTCATCAGCAGATACAGGAAATCCTGTTCATATCAGTTGATCCTTATGGAAGGAAACAGTCTTAATTTTCAATTTGTTGACTCCTATAGATGTGATCTTGCTGTATAGCCTTGGCTAGCCTAGAACTTGTGCAGCACACTGGCCTGGTGGCCATCCTGTCACCTCTCTTCTGAGTGCAGAGATTACAGGAATGCACCACCATATCCACTGAAATCATTCCTTTTTATTTGTAAAACATTGTTTTGTATGTGTAAGAATGTGCACCATGGTTACAGGTGCCCACAGAAGCCAGAGGAAGGTGACAAATCTGGAGTCCAAGAGGGTAGTGAACAACTGCCCTCTGAGCGGACGCTCTACACCTCTGCTCCCTCTCCAGTCCTCCCCGACCCCCATTCTTTTTGTTGTTGTTTTTCTGCTGGGAATTGGACCTAGGGCCACATGCATGCTTGCACAGCATTCTACCAATGAGCTGTATTCTCCTTGGCCCTCACTTTTGAGATATGCCACCTGCTCAGGCTAGCCTAGAACCCAGTGATCTTCCTGCTTCAGCTCAAATGCTAGACCTACAAGCATGAACCACCACACCCAGCTCTGATGCATTCCCTGTAGAACCATAGCTTTTCACTGTGGCTTCTAACAGCAGCAGTGAATGAGCTCCTCTCTCACCTTTGCGGAAGGATACCAGCCCTCACTCTGCCTCCTCTACAGAAACACTGTGCCCCAGTATTGGCGAAGCTGCGCCCTCCACCTGACAATCAGGATGCCTACCGGGGAGAATTTGGGTCCCTTGGGCCCCTTCTCTGCTCCCATGTGGTGAAGGCCAGGGCCCAGGCCGCTCTTCAAGCTCAGCAGGTCAACAGGACCACACTCACCATCACACAGGTCAGCTGTGAGGGAGGAGGCTGACAGGAAACGTACAGGGACTTGCCACAGACAGCAGTCTCAGGGGACTGGACCCCACTCCTACCCCTAGTGTTAACATTTTCTTCCTGTGTCTCTTCATAGCCTCGGCCCACACTGACCCTCTCACAGGCCCCTCAGCCAGGCCCTCGTACCCCTGGCTTATTGAAGGTCCCTGGCTCTATTGCCTTGCCTGTCCAGACACTGGTGTCTGCAAGAGCTGCTGCCCCTCCTCAGCCTTCTCCTCCTCCAACCAAGTTTATTGTAATGTCCTCATCTTCCAGTGCCTCATCAACCCAGCAGGTATGTATAGCCAGGATGTGAGGAGCACACTGGGGAAACCTCCAAGTTGTGACCTAATCCTTTCAGGCTCAAACTCATACGGTACTAGAGCCACTTATCAGGATCTTGGAGGCCTCGAGCTAGCAGCAATCTTGACCATGCATTCACTGGGGACTACAAGGGAAGGTGGGAGCAGAGGGCAAGGGTCAACAGCAGGTACCTGGAAGAAGATTCTAGGGGAAGCAAGGACAACCTGACCCAAGGCCCTCCTTTCTCCCTCAGGTCCTGTCCCTCAGCACCTCAGCTCCTGGTTCAGGCTCTACCACTACCTCTCCTGTCACCACCACAGTTCCCAGCGTGCAGCCCATTGTCAAGCTGGTCTCCACTGCTACCACTGCACCCCCAAGCACAGCCCCTGCTGGTCCTGGCAGTGTTCAGAAATACATTGTGGTCTCTCTTCCCCCAACAGGGGAAGGCAAAGGAGGCCCTCCTTCTCATCCTTCTCCAGTCCCACCTTCATCTTCTTCACCATCTCCACTTGGGGGCAGTGCCCTCTGTGGGGGGAAGCAGGAAACTGGGGACAGCCCCCCTCCAGCTCCAGGGACTCCAAAGGCTAATGGCTCCCAGCCTACTGGACCTAGCTCTCCCCAACCTGCTCTGTGATATTGTCACATGTGCTGACCTTCTCTCTTCTGCAGATTCCTACACACACAAACAATGTGTGAGGAAGGAAGGAGAAAGATGTTTTCCCCAGTGACTTTCTTTTTAGATACTGTACAGTAAGTTCCTCAGAATAAAAGTTGGATTTGTAAGTTTGTGAGCCTCCCTGTGTCACAAAACAGAAGGGGTGAGTCTGTGGAACCTTCCTGTCCAGATCCAAAGTCACAAGAAAGAAAATGCCTCTGACGTTGCTATCCATATCCTTCTTTGAGGAGATTCAAATCCGAATTACGTAGGCGTTGCTGTGGCTTAGATGTCGAACCCACTTGTGAGGGTTGGCATTACCACAGGCGCTAAAGGACAGTCTGAGGAATCGAACCTGGAGGCCAGAGCATGTGTGCCGAGGGAGTTCAAAGGAGAGGCTGGCAGGACCCAGCCCCAAGGGGGGTGCTGAGGGGGACGGCCCACGGCTGGGAGGTCCCTGCAAGCCAGGGACATCCATCTGTAAGTGAAAGTCAAGGAAGATGTGAGACAGCAGGAGGACTGGGTTCTAGAGAAGGTGTGTGGGGATCAACAGTGCATACCTGGAAAAGGCCAGAGAGTTGAGAACCTCCTTGTACCCGGGGCAGGTCCCAGTGAAGGGCTCCTTCTCCCAGCTCTGCCTTCTGATCTGGGCTGCTCAGTTCCTGAGACAGGCTGGATGGTGGACAGGGAAGATGCTAAACTAAGTGGCTGCTTCCTTGGTAGAGCAGAGGCTCTACCCAGGGAGTCTTCCCAGCAAGCATGCTGACCTGACGACCCCTCGAGGCAGGGGAAGGTGCAGATGAATGTTGAGAGCTTGGCTGCAAAGAGGAAAGAAGAGTCAAGCCCAGGGGGCAGAGTCTTACCCTGGGCCTTTCTGTTTGTACTGCTCTTGAGACAGTCAAACAGCTGAGGATGACTTTGAACCTGATTCTCCTGCCTCTGCTTCCGCCAGGCCTAGGATTACAGGTGTGCACGGCCACACCATTTATGTGGCTGAGGATCAAAGGCAGGGCTCGGTGCTAAGCAAACACTGCACACTGGTCTATACCCCAGCCCCTTCTCTGTTCCTCCATAAGAGAGTGCAGCACAGATACATTCCCACCTCTAACCCTTCCTTCCCCAAATACCACAACCTCTGACTCAATGAAGTTTAAAATTGGTGGATGTAAGTGACTGGGTATTTTGAGATGAGTCTCACTGTGAAGCCCAGACTGGTTTCCCCACTGGGGAACCTTCTGTTTCAGGCTGCTGGGCTTAGAGCTGCACACTGCACACTACAAAGCTTTAGTGGACCTGCCTGGAGGAAAGACTTTCAGGTCCTTGGGCCTGTTTTCTGCCCCATGCAGCTGAACTGGGTGTGACTAGCCCACATTCATGTTTGTGTTTTGCTTTCTGAGTATGGAGCCCAACCTGGCCTCCCAACTTCCTATGTATTTGAGGTTGGTCCTGATCTCCTGAACCTTCTATCTCCCAAGGGCTGGGATTATAGGAATATGCCACCATACCCAACTTGACCAGCCCCAACCCTTACCTCTTTGGGGGCAGGTCACACCGTAACTTCAGGTAAACCTGGAGCCTGGAAAGGGTAGCATACAATTACATCATCTCCTATTGGCATCCCGTCACTGCTAATCCAGGGCGCCCATGGGAGGAGACTGGGCAAACTGTACCCCAGAAGGAAAAGGGCAGAGATCATCCCAACCACACTAGCCAATGCTCTCCCCAACCCACATCCTATCATCTCTACCACACAGGAAATAGTCTCACCGGCCTGAGCCTTGGTCCCATTGTACAGAGGGAAACAGCCGGAAGGGAAGTGGTGAGGGGAGGTCATCAGAGAGCTGGTATCTCATCACAGTCAGCTGAGGCCAGACAGGGACAGGTCAGCTTGGTCTTTCATTGGTCTTGCCTCCCTCCCCTTGGTGGATGGAATACACTGGGAATACACCCTGAACCTAACCTCGCCCTGAGGCGGCTGCAGGTGGAGGATCCGATGAGATTCAAACTCATCTAGATTGACAGAGCTATGGAATGACACCTCATCAACTCGAATCCCTGGCCCATAACCTGCCAAGAGAAGGAGACAGTTCTTCTGACCCATGTTTCAAAAGAGGCATTTCCAACTTCTCTCCATAGTTTTTTGGAGGGAAAAACTCATGGTCTCCTTACCTCTCAGTTCTGACTTTCCAACACAAAACTCTTCTGTTAAGCCAATGCATATCTCTGTGGGAGGAGAGGATATGAGAGAAGGAATAGCAAACACCACCATACACATCACAAGGAAGCCTGCATCACACCTACATCAGCCCTCACCAGAACTGCTGGGGAGGAAGCTCTTGAGCCGGATCTCTCCTTGGACATCCACCTTCAACAAGGAGCCCTGGAGGCAGAAAGAATGTTAAGATTCAGCCTTCCCCAAGTATCACTGCCCTTCAACTCCTGCAGGGGGAACCCAGACTTACATTAGATGCAATCAGTACAGACAGCCTTTCGACCACATCTAAAAACACTTCATTCTTTTGGCTCTAAGAAAGAGAGGATCTGAGTTACGGAGCTGAAAACGTGTTTTGTTTTGTTTTGGTTTGTCTTTTTCGAGACAGGGTTGAGATGGGGTTTCTCTGTGTAAAAGAGCCCTGGCTGTCCTGGACTCGCTTTGTAGACCAGGCTGGCCATGAACTCACAGGGATCTACCTGCCTCTGCCTTTCAAGTGCTCGGATGAAAAGCATGAACTACCACACCCAGTCTGAAAAACCTGTCTTTCAATGGACAGACAAAGTCAGGAATGGTGACACATGCCTGTAATCTAGCACTTGGGAAGCTGAGGCAGGAGGACTGCCGTGAGTCAGCCTGGGTTACAAGGTGAGAGCCTGGGTTGGAGGACCCAAGGACAGCCTTATATCAAAAAGGCAAAATAAGAGGAGCTGCAGAGATGGCTCAGTCAGAAAAAAAAAGTGCTTGTCACATAAATATGACGATCTGAGTCTGTGAATGCCAAGGCAATACAGGTTGTTATAGGTGACCTATGACCTACACTAGGGAGGTGAAGATATGCAGGTCCCTGAGACTCACTGGTAGGCCAGCCAGCCCGACCTGGTCAGTGCGCTCCAGGCTAGTGACAGATCATGTTTGATGGCATTCCCCGGGTGACATCAAAGGCCTGGTCCTTTGGCCTCCACACGAAAACTTGCTCTGCACTACACACACACTCATGCATAAAATAAAAGAGGCAGCTGAAGGGACGGAAAGTTGAAGAAGAGTCCTAGTATGGGAGGGAGCCCAGGAGTAGAGGAAGGGATGCCATGTCAAAGGGAGCAGAAAGATAAGCTGAATTCTTACGACTTCAGGGTTGTAGGCCAAAAAAAAAAAAAATCATCAAATCTGGCCCCACCGATCCTTCCCTTACCTGGTCAGAACGACTGGACAGGACAGGGCGGCTGGCTGCACTGCTTGGGGCCACTCTGTTCTGCTGCGTCTCTGCCCCAAACTGCAAAGTACCCAAAGCAACTTCAGCTTTGTACTCAGAGCCGACCCTCCTGCCCCTCTTCCTTCCCAGCGACTGACCAGACCGACGCTGCTGAGGTCGAAGAGGCTGAAAGGCTTGCTGACCGCAGCTTCAGTTTGGATGAAGTTCCTCAGCATGTCTGTGGACGTAGTCTGCACATAGCCATAATCCTATGGACGGAAAGAGTGTGGATGTAGCCTCCCAACCACACACCCAGTAAGAGAGGACATTTCTTCACCGTAGTACGGGATACGAGAACAAAGTCCTTGGAGCTAGGGAGATGGTTCAGTGGGTAAAGGCTTGCTGAGCAAGTGTGTGGACCTGAGCTCAATCCCCGAAACATAGTAAGAAGCATCTGCCACCCCAGGGTTCCCATTCAGAGACGGGAGATGTAGACAGGAGAACCCCAGGAGACTTGCAATCTAGTTAGCTTACTGCACATATCGGGCTGGCCTTAAACTCAAGAGGGCCATTCCCCTGCCCCTGCATCCCGAGTGTGCCACTATGGCTAGCTGCTTATTCTAATTTTCTTTTCTTTTCTTTTCTTTTTTTTTCAGAGCTGGGGACCGAACCCAGGGCCTTGTGCTTGCTAGGCAAGCGCTCTACCACTGAGCTAAATCCCCAACCCCTTATTGTAATTTTTTGAGACAAGATCTCATTATGTAACCCTGGCTGGCCTCCAACTCGTTATGTAGACTGGGAATGCCTCTGGGTGCTGCTATAAAAGGCATATGCCACCATGACCAGCAAAGGACTGGAAAGAGAAGGACACACATGGAGACAGACAGAGATCCTGTGAGATGACTCTGCTGATGCTTGCTACCAAGCCAGTCAACTTTATTTCAAGCCCAGGGACCTAGACAGTATGTTGGTTGGGAACAAGCAAAAGAAACTTATTCTAAATACTATCATTTCATTCTCAGACTCCATACATAATTCTCATACTCCATGATTACATAAAAAGAAACTAAATTCAAGATTCCCAAGCCCTAGGGGGTCTGGGGACTTCCCAGGAGCAGAGCAGCTTCTGTTGTAAACAGTTGTCTGAGTTCAGACATCTTAGGGACAATTCGTACAGAGTTGTCTGAGTCCTGCCTTCTCAGGCACAGCTTGTAAGAGAACAGTGAGTTCAGACACCTTAAGGACAACTTCTCCATCTTGCTGGCAAGATCAACAAAGCTCACATTCCCAAGCCCAGAAAACTACTCCTAATCTGATTGGTGAACGCTCCTTTGCTCAACCCCTTATGTCAACATATGATTGGAGAGTGATACAGCTCACCTCACTCTCCTTCACTTTGTGGGGTCACCCTTTAAATATGCTAGGCAATTTCTCTTCAGGTCGTAGTTCAGTTCCCGGGACTGTTCTACAGCCCTGATCAGACGGCGGCCCGATTACAGTACAGTTTTGTCATCTGCATTGACCTAGTGCTTGAGTTATGGTGGATTTATGTTGGATTTAAACAGACCCCACAACAAGTAGAAGAGGCCTGACTCCAGCAAATTGTTCTCAACTCCACACATGTGCAGTGGTGTGGGCAAATACATATATGCACACACGCAAACATGAATAAACTTTAAAAAGAGGGAAGTTTTTGAGCTTTACCAGCACTTCATCCAGGAGTTCGTAGACAAGCGCCACATTCCGTGAGATGGTCCCCTCATTGAGTGAGCCACAGTAGTCACCCAAGAGAGTGGCTAACCTAAGGAAACACAGCGGATTGTGTGAATAAACCTCTCATACGCTCTTTCTTAGGTGCCTGTTCCAGCCCCACTCACCTGGAAAGTAGCTCCAGGAGGCTGAAAGGAGAGACATTTTCTGAAGTTGTGGCCACCAAATACAGACCACTGTGTCTGATGTGAATAAAGTGACGATCATCATGATACTAAAGCAGAGTTGAGGACAGAGGCATTATTAACAAAAGACCAGAAATGTAGCCTGCAAGATAGCACCCTGGGGTCTCCAATCGTGATGGTAGAAGTGTGACGCTGGGCGATCCCTGAGACCTAAGACCTGGCCACCTAACGTGTAAAGGTAGCACCTACATCTCTGAGTTATTGATAGTCTAGAGATGGGGGTGCAAGGCTCTGCATCTGGCGTCTTGTCAGTACTCATCTATCTTACTTGGAGAAACGAATCCTTCCTCCTTAAAAGCTTCTTCCTGGTCGACACCTCTGTCTCCTGCGCGGGATACGTGTCGGCCCGGAGATCCCCATACTAGATCTCCGTAATAAACCTCGCCTTTGCTCATTACATCCAAAAAAAAAAAAAAAGCTTCTTCCTACCAAGCCGCCCTTGACAGGGAGAGATGAGGCACCCACCCACCTCCACAGTTCTAAGCCCCTGCTCGCCTGCCACAGTAGTTACCATGACAACCGGGGATTCGCCTCCAGGCAGTCCCGTCAGCTTCCGGTAGAAGAGCTCGGCCACATCACGACCACCACTATCCCCTCGGACTAGCCAGTTGGAAAGATAGTTAAGGAGCAGGCGACACAGGCTGGCCTGGTTTCGATTTCTACCCACCTCCCCTATCCCGTCTCCCGGTCCAAAGGATACAGTCTTTATAGATGAGCGGATCCCCCTTGGAAGACAGAATGAAGAACTGGGAAATCATGGCCGTTCTGAAGGATAGACAAGAAGACGGTGAAAGTTGAACCCACCCCGCCTTGCGGACACGGAACAAAAGGCCGCACTGAGGCTGGCGCTTTAAGAAACTCCTCCCACACACACACTCGCGAGCATTAATTTCGAACCGCGGGAAACCGGGTGCCCAACCCAGCAGAATCTGGCAGTCTTCCACCGGCCCGCCCCCTAGCTCTCTGTCATTCAATCTAGATTCATCCAGTGATTGGTTAAAGTTAGGGGCCGGCAGCGGTTGGGAACCCCCTCTCTGATTGGCCCGTACTTAGCCGTATGGGTCACATGGGTGACGACGTTTCGCGCCAATTTCGGTTGGAGAGCTACGTACCGCTGCGCGTTCGTTTTCTGCTTCCCCGGAGTGAGACTTCAGAACCATTTAAGTCTTGCCGCACGGTCCCCGGCAGCGATGGCGCTTAAGGACTATGCGACTGAGAAAGGTGATGCTCTATAGGGCTGGGAACGGCGTCCTCGGAGGGAAACTTCTCTACCTACACCTGTTGAGGGGAGCTTGGGTCTTGGGGGGAGCCGAGATCTGTGACTCTGGGGACAGGCTAACTGCACCTGGGATAAGCAATGGGCATTAAGGATGGAGGAAGCAATTCTGCTTGGAAAAGGTGATGTGGTTGTGTTAGGGAGAGAACCCAGTGAAGGCCACAAAGAGGAGGGGCGTGCTCGGGGAAGACCAGATGACGTGGAGCCTTCAGTACGGGGTTTGAGGGACTGGGTTACTAGACCAGCCTCTGCGCCTTGGGGCACTAGCAAATTCCCGCGTCCACTCGAGGCGCGCCGGAGCCCAGAGGCGGGGCTTGCTGGACCGCTCCGCTCCGCGATTGGTTGTTTTCGGCCGCCCTCCAAGCGGAAGTAGAGGCGGGCGGAAGTGGCGCTACCCGATCGGAGGGGCTGTCGTGTGTAAACAGTGTCCTTCCGCGCGGTGGCATCGGAGATAACTGCTCTAGGTAGGGGCGTGCCTGGGATTGGGAGGCTGAGCGCCGGGCGGTGAGCGTTGGCAGTGTGGTGAATCCGAGTGGCCCTTTGGAGTTCTGGCCAATCCCCGCACGGCCACCGGTTTCAGGCGGAGGAATCCTGGGTTGTGAGGCGGCTGGAATCCAGGCCCATGTGCTTCTTTGTTTACTAAGAGCGGAAGCAGTGGCGGGAGCCGGGCATGGGGTGCCGAAGGAGGCCTAGTGGCAGACGTTCTGGCGGGAGCCGGAAAAGAAAGAGTTGTACTGGTAGAGGGAGAACCGAGGGTCTTAAGTCGACTGTGAGCAAGCTGAGAGAATTGAAGAAACTGAGATTCCTAACTAAGGCAGACAGTGGAATTTCTTGAGGGTGGTTAGGTAAGATTATTGTAACTGCCAGGGGACCTATATTCTTCCCTAGGTAAAAACAGACTTGTGAAAGGGAGCACTGCTACTTTGGGGAGAACTTGGTAGATTTGTTTTGAATGTTCATTTAACTAACTAGTTCATAAGTCCCGCCAAGTGGGTTTCTTAGGTTTCCGTTAAGAGTTTGAAATAAAGAATCCAAAAGAAAGAGTGATTGTTTTTTTTTTTTTTTTTTTTTTTTTTTTGAAACTTGCACATTTTTTAGAGTGATTGTTTTTTAAGTTTTTTGCTACATTATTGTTTGTGAGAGCACGTGCGCGTTTGCACGGGCACAACACAGCTTACAGGTGGGTGCTAGACACCCGCAGAACTCTTCCAACCTGTGGGTGGGTCCCAGAGATTGAACTCCAGTTGTCAGACTTGGCTGCAGTGGGCTTTACACCTCACTGTCCGCAAAAATTTATATTTTATTTCATATTTGTAGAAAAAGTGAAGAAGTTCCTGCAAGAGTTTTATTATGATGATGAGCTTGGAAAGAAGCAGTTCAAGTATGGGACCCAGTTGGTAAGTCTCAGGATGGGTTATGGGGAGTGGAGTGGCATGTAAGAACTTGTATAAGGTGCCCTACCTTGTGATAGCAAGAATGGCTATCAGTGAATGACTTGGTTTTGATTGTTTTTATACAAAGTTTTGAGTTCTTCTATGTTTAGCTTTTGGATTTACTTAGCTGTTTTACTTGTGTTTATTCCTGTATGCTTGTGCTCACATGGGCATGCCATAGCGTGTGTGGAGGTCAACAGGACAATTTGTGGGAGTCTCCCACCACATGTGTTTTGGAGAGCAAACTCAGGTCATCTGGCTAGATGGCAAGTGTCTAACCTGCTGAGCATTCTCATCCATGCCTAGCTCTTGGTTTTTAGGAATAGTCTGTGTGTAGCACAGACCAGCATCAAGAACACCCTATGTAGTTACATAGCTGAGGTTGGCTTTGAGCTCCTCATTCTGTTGTCTTCTAAATCCTAAGTGCTAGGATTGGGAACACCTGTCACCCTGCTGGACACTATTTTGTTTTTTCCCCATGGGAGGTAGGCCAGTGACTTAGAAGCGCTTTTGTGGGTGAGGTGAACTTGACCCTAAAGTCTCTTCCTTACCTCAGGTTCATCTGGCTCATCGGGAACAAGTGGCATTGTACGTGGACCTAGATGATGTAGCTGAAGATGACCCTGAGTTGGTCGACTCAATTTGCGAGAATGCCAAGCGCTACTCGAGGCTGTTTGCTGATGTAGTACAGGAGCTTCTGCCTGAGTACAAGGAGAAGGAAGTGGTGAATAAGGATGTCCTGGATGTTTACATTGAACACCGATTGATGATGGAGCAGCGAAGCAGAGACCCTGGGGCAGTCCGGAACCCTCAAAACCAGTATCCTTCTGAGCTCATGCGTAGATTGTAAGTATCTCTGTGGGAGAGGGCAGGGACTTGCTCTCCGGGGCCTTGTTGACAAATGTTTCTTTCCCTTAGTGAGTTGTATTTCCAAGGCCCAAGTAGCAGCAAGCCTCGAGTGATCCGGGAAGTACGGGCTGATTCTGTAGGGAAATTGTTAACTGTGCGTGGGATTGTCACTCGTGTGTCTGAAGTCAAGCCCAGGATGGTGGTGGCCACATACACTTGCGATCAATGTGGGGCAGAGACCTACCAGCCGGTAAGTATACAATAGGGAAAAGAAAAATAGGCCTGTGTTCTCTGTCTTGAAATTGTCCCACTGATTGTAATCTATCATTTTCTCCCAGGCTATTACAAACATTTTGGTATCCATTTAGTTCTTTGATAGCGATTTGATCTCTGGTTGTTTTGACTTGGAATATTTCAAGAGGCTCTTATACTTTGAAAATGTTTTGACACAGCAGAAATGATTGCTGTGGTGATTTTAAGACTTGATTTCCTGTTTCCTTCCTTTTTTTCTAGATCCAGTCTCCCACCTTCATGCCTCTGATCATGTGCCCCAGCCAGGAGTGCCAAACCAACCGCTCAGGGGGGAGGCTGTACCTACAGACTCGTGGCTCCAAATTTATTAAATTCCAGGAAATGAAGATTCAAGAACATGTAAGTTTGAGGGATATAAGTCCTGCAGCTGGTTTTGAAATGGCAGGAAGAAAGATTGAGAAAGAGGTTTGCCTAGAATTTTTTTTTATATTTGCTCTAAATCAGAAAGTCAGGAAGTGATTTAATTGAAATATTTTCTGGTTGTGTTGGGAGGAGAAGAATTCAGCTTCCTTCCTGAGGTCTTCTAGATTTAGCTGGCTGAATCTTAGCCGTAAAATGGGCGTCTTCTGGAGTGATACAGTTGGGCCAGGTCTCTATCTGCCTTACTTTTCTCCTTGTCTCATGTGTTGTGTGTCATGCCCTCCTCCCAATCTCCTAGAGTGACCAAGTTCCGGTGGGAAACATCCCTCGGAGCATCACAGTGGTTCTAGAAGGAGAGAACACAAGGATTGCCCAGCCTGGTGACCATGTCAGCGTCACTGGCATCTTCTTGCCAGTCTTGCGCACAGGGTTCCAGCAGATGGCACAGGTGAGGGTGTTTGGAAATGAGGGAATAACTGCCTTTCCTTCTCATCTACCCACTCTTCACCCCCTGAGAAAATGAAAGCCACTAAGGTGGAACTCAGAAGTTCTCGGGGACTCTGGTGATGGGGAACTTAAAGGGAACGCACCTGTACACTGGCGTTCTTCTGCCCAGGGCTTACTCTCAGAAACTTACCTGGAAGCCCACCGGGTTGTGAAGATGACGAAGAGCGAGGATGATGTGTCTGGGGCCGGAGAGCTGAGTGCCGAGGAGCTGAAGCAGATTGCCGGTGAGGCCCCGGGCTCAGGTCGTAGCTGAGCTTTACCCAGCTCTTGTCCTGAAGAAAATGCTATGGCTTAATTTTTTGCAGAGGAAGATTTCTATGAAAAGCTGGCTGCTTCTATTGCTCCGGAGATCTATGGTCATGAAGATGTGAAGAAGGCGCTCTTACTGCTCCTGGTGGGTGGTGTGGACCAGTCTCCTCAAGGCATGAAGATAAGAGGTAAGAAGGACAGGAGACGTTGGAAGGCAGGGTTATTTGGGAGGGTGGAAATGTAAGTATCCCGTGAGTCTGTGAATAACAACTTAAGGGTAATGACTTGGCCTAGTGCTTGTCTTTGATGCAGTAGGGACTTTGGGAAGGGGTCCAGGTCTCCAAGGCTCTTCCCTCTGGGTGGACAACTTGAGTCGAGGGATCACTCAGGCTTCCTTTACATTTGCCAGGAAACATCCACATCTGCCTTATGGGAGATCCCGGTGTGGCCAAGTCTCAGCTCCTGTCTTACATTGACCGTCTGGCGCCCCGAAGTGAGTATGGCAGGGATGGGGCTTGGTGTTTGATTAAGTACTATGAGGCCTTTGGAAGGCTTGGGGAAAGCAGTTCCTTTCTGGAGCAGTTTGCTGCTTCTCTTTGCAGGTCAGTACACAACAGGCCGGGGCTCCTCTGGTGTAGGGCTCACAGCAGCTGTGTTGAGAGACTCTGTGAGTGGGGAATTGACCTTAGAGGGTGGTGCCCTGGTGCTGGCTGACCAGGGCGTGTGCTGCATTGATGAGTTTGACAAGATGGCGGAAGCTGACCGCACAGCCATCCATGAAGTTATGGAGCAGCAGACCATCTCCATTGCCAAGGCAGGAATTCTCACCACACTCAATGCCCGATGCTCTATCCTGGCTGCTGCCAACCCTGCCTATGGACGGTATAACCCCCGCCGCAGTTTGGAGCAGAACATACAGCTTCCGGCTGCTCTGCTCTCCCGATTCGACCTCCTCTGGCTGATTCAGGACCGGCCCGACAGAGACAACGACCTCCGGTGAATGAAGTATAGAGACAGTCCATTTTAGTGACTTTGGGGAAGGGAGGTAAAGTCAGAGCAACTCAACTTGTCTGTGTTCAGACACAGTAAACACTTTCCTGTCTGCAGTTCATGGGGAGACAGAAGGTTGGAGCTAAGATGGTGAGGGGTTTTCTGGGAGACCTGTTGGTCATTCTTTGGAGAAAAGATGGAGCTAAAAAGGGATACTGAGTCAAAATCTCAGGGTGTTACAGCTCTAAAGCCTTGTCTTCTCTCCAGGTTGGCCCAGCACATAACCTATGTCCACCAGCACAGCCGGCAGCCCCCTGCTCAATTTGAACCTTTGGACATGAAACTTATGAGGTGAGAGGGATGGGGATGTCTCAGGGGAATACTTGTGTGTGGCACTGTCTTATGCCAAGTGTGTCTGAAAAGCTTTCAGTCTGCAGAGGACAATGTATTTACTTCCTCCTCCCCCCTCAAAGTAGCTGAGCCTGAGAATAGTGAGCCTGGGTCTTTAGCCACACAAAGCAAGGGATCATCAGAAACTTTTCTGGTTTGGGGTGACAGCAGCAGGCTGTAAGTAAACTTAGCTGCTGTGCAGCCTGAGGCAGGGGGATCTTTTAGAGATCTTTTGGGGGTGTCTCCAAAAACTACTGGCCTCCCCCATATATAAAAGGGTCTCCCTTACTATCTTCATCTTGTCTTAGGCAGGTATAGCTTTTTGGCCGTGTCTGCTTCCATAGCACAGATGACTCAGCACCTCACTAATCTGCAGGTTTCTAAATTGATTTTCTCTGGGCCTCTGAAGTCTGTCCCCTTATGTGACAAGTTCAGAGGAGTTAAATCTGCCCAATGCAGGTGCATTTGTCTTGCTTTGGGAAGCCTATTTAGAGAAGTCCCTCAGTTCTGCCTAAGCAAATAGTTGTCCACCTCCAGCATAGAACATTAAGTGGGGAATCTCCTATAAAGCATGCATGTCTTCCGCTTTCCCATGAGCCTTGTTTCCCACAGACGGTACATTGCCATGTGCCGCGAGAGGCAGCCCACAGTGCCTGACTCTCTGGCTGACTACATCACTGCAGCGTATGTGGAGATGAGGCGAGAGGCCCGGGCCAGTAAGGATGCCACCTACACTTCTGCCCGGACCCTGCTGGCCATTCTCCGACTTTCTACTGCTCTGGTGAGTGCTGGGTCCCTG
This sequence comes from Rattus rattus, assembly GCF_011064425.1. Lineage (NCBI taxonomy): Eukaryota > Metazoa > Chordata > Mammalia > Rodentia > Muridae > Rattus > Rattus rattus. Next base: position 15,538,120 of record NC_046169.1, on the reverse strand, counting down.
TCAGCTAGAAGGCTGACCCTTGCCTGCCACCTCACCTAATGTCCTTCAAGCTGCCTTCTTCCCTCCCACCAGCCCTGCTGGGACTAAAGTGCTGACAGTGCAGATAGTGGTCCTCTCTGTGCTACCGCACTGTGGGTACTTGCTGCTCCAGCAGGGCACATGCAACACCCACGGAGGGAAAGGCTGCTTGAATCCACGAGGGGGTTGGAAGGACTTGAGTTCCTGATGCCCTAGATATCTTAGAAGTCTTCCTTCTGTCCTCCCCTCTTGGACCTTAGTCATGGGGGCTCCAAAGTGCTGTTCGTGCAGGTAGTGCATTGCCTGACCTACTGCTGAGCTAGCACTTCCCGAGCCCCCAGGACACAGCCTCTGACAGTGGCCCTAGCTGAGCGCCCCAGGCTCCACTTGTCACGATGGGGAGCCTAGTGGAGTTCAGAAGGGTCTGGTCTCCCTCACAGGACGACAGGACACCCATCGGGACTGGCCAGTGTTGAGAGGCGGAGACACGGGCAATTGCTGGACGCTGCCCTGGGCATTGCACTTGTCTCGGTCTGACAGTGCCGGCCCAACACTGCAGATGTGGGGGGCAGGGAAGAGCCCACTTTTGTTCTATGAGTAGGCGAATGTGGCTTGCCCGGGTTTGAAGCCAGAGCAGAGATCCTTGGTTTCACCCCTCTTCCCCTCCTATCCCCTATTTCCCCACACCTTCCCCTTAGGCTCGCCTTCGGATGGTAGACATTGTGGAGAAGGAAGATGTGAATGAAGCCATAAGGTTGATGGAGATGTCAAAGGACTCCCTTCTAGGTGAAAAGGGACAAACGGCTAGGTGAGTGTCTTAATGAAATTGGGCTACCTGACATAATTGAGCTGGTCACTTTTGTGGCTTCTGCACATGGACAAGATTGACTTCAGGATTTTGGTGCTGATGGCTACTGGGCCTTGCACTTAACCTTTTCCATCCTTGTCTTTCAGGACCCAGAGGCCAGCAGATGTGATATTTGCCACTGTCCGTGAGTTGGTATCAGGGGGGCGCAGTGTCCGCTTTTCTGAGGCTGAACAGCGCTGCATATCACGTGGCTTCACACCAGCCCAGTTCCAGGCAGCTCTGGATGAATATGAGGAGCTAAATGTCTGGCAGGTCAATACTTCTCGGACACGGATCACCTTTGTCTGACAGCCAGTTTTTGAGCCCTACTGCCTACCCCAGAAAGTTTGCGTGATGCCCCCTGAGAGGACAATTTCCCATGCTGCACTTTTTTATTCTGCCAATAAAGTGTTTTGACTGCCTCCTGCTTGGGTCTGGCTTGTTAATGCTTTCTGAGCCTAACTGCTAAGTCAAGCTGGGAGGTATAAGGCCTTGGAATGGACTTTTGGTTTGTTAGACCCCCACAGCGAGAGAAAGTTGCACCTGGCACAAGGCATGACACATCACCCCCTCGGTGCCTCCGGGATATAGGAAAACAAGGATTTGGGTTACCCAGAATTATTAAGATGGGCTTGGCATCCCTCCCCTTCCTATACTCCCTTCACTTGCAGTGAAATTAGCTTGGGGAAACAGTCATTTGTCTGGAGTCATTTTCTGGAGGAGTTGAGGACAGAACAAGGAAGAACTGGAAAGTCGGCAGGCAGTCCTATCACACTCTGCCTACAAGGGTCCTGAGTCATTAAAAGGTGGGGAGGTGGTCAAAGTGTTGATAAATGGGTCCTGTCTGAGTGAGGCTGCTTGAATGAAGAGTCCAGGTGAGAAACCATTGTGCCTGAGAGGACAAAGCCACTGGAAGGGCTGCTAAGGGGCTGTTCTTTTATTAGTTTCTCTAAGGGGAATGTGCTCAGTCCCGTGGCACAGTTGTCTGAGCCCCATACAGCATCCCTTCCAAGAGCTCTCATCAGAAAAACAGTCCCCGCATCCGCCTGCCGATGCCTTGTCGGTCATACAGGACGTTGAACTTGTTCACAAACTGGTTCATTGTGTTGCACGTTTTGGTGATGGTGCCGAGGTAGGCCATAAGCCCCACGTCATTGCATTGCTGGGAGGGAACAGAAAGAACCAGTTCCCCAGGGGTCCCTCGTATTAGCCAATGACACTGAGTTTCACCTGCCTGAGGTGGTTGTGAGCCCCACCTCCCCATCGAGGGTATTAACACTCACATCATAAAAGTCTGTCTTGAACTTGTCAGTGCTGAGAACCGGAAGACAGTGGCATAGGGCATAGGCCTCCCGCAGGATCTCATGGTTGAAGGGAACCTCTCCTAAGGGCACAATGAGGCTGCACTGATGTGGATGTTGTCACTTCTCCAGGAGGGAGGAAAGATGGTTAAAGGTGAGGTACCTCTCCTACCTGCTTCAGAGGCCTTGACGTACTCTAAAATGAGCTTCACACGGCTGTGCAGCATCTTGATGGCGCTGTGCTGAGCTATGAGGTGTTCAGCCACTGCAGGGGGACAGGACAAATGAAAGGCAGCAGGTGGCCACACCCAACCCATACCTCCAAAGAACTGAATTCAACCCCCTTACCAGTGGAGTTCTCCCCACTGCCTGTAGCTGTCATCCGGGCCACATGGTCTACACCGATACGTTCAGCTTCCTCAGTGGCCAGAGTGTAAGTGAGTTCAGCAAACAGCATTGTGGCCTGCAGAGTAAAGGGTTCTCATGCAGGGAGAGCCAGGAAACAGGGCTGGGCAGACGGCTCAGTGGGTAGAGCGCTTGCTGCACGAGACTAAGGATCAAGATGTGGCAGCATGTGTCTGTAGAATCCCAGAACTTCTACAGCAAAATGGGAAGTGAAGACAAATCCCAGAAGCTCACAGGCCAACCAGCCTGGCAAACACGAGATTCTGTCTCCAGGTAGAAAGCTACGACAAACACCCAGGGTTGCCCCATGCCTGTGCACATGTGCACAGCATTTAGGAGACAGGCTAAAGCAGGATTTGAAGATTGCAGGGTAACTATTACCTCTCCATTGATTATATCGATGACAGACTCAAAAACGCTGACAGGCAGCTGTAAAAACACAGACGGAGACAAGAGAACAGCTCTTACTAGAAGCAAATGCACTTGAACTTACATACTTGCCAGGCTGGCTTTGAACTCACAATCCTCCTGCCTCAATCTCCTGAGTGCTAAAATTGATTACAAGTGTTGTTGCCACACTTAGCTCACAATTTTCTCTTTACTGGAGTAAGTTTTACCCACATTACATATGGCGACACCACTGAAGAGATGAAGTTACACAACTGATGGGCGTAAGTAAACAGCAGCGTGGAGATTCAACTCAAGCGTTCTCTAATACACATGATGTCACAGAGTAAATCAGAGCAGAGGCATAGGGGCAGATGATCAAGACAGAGGGTCATAGGGTCAACAATACTCACATCTGTGTGCTTGGTCATAGGGTTCAACTTCAGAAAGAGAGGACTCTCAATTATCTCGCAAACCTAGAAGATAAGGCAAAGCCCAGAAAAAGTCAGTATCTCTTCTTCCCCTAACCTTCTGTTCTCTTCCCCAACATGCACACATTTGAGCTTTTATACCTGCTTATGGACGTGGATGTCTGAGGGGTCAGGTGGCCCCCCTGTGGTATACCAACCCAAAAACTCCAGCTCCTTGAAAACCTGTTTAACTGGAGAAGAAGGGGCCAGAGTAAATATTTCTTTAAACCTCTCTTCCTGAGTTTGATGGACCTGGTGTGTTTCCTTACCAGCTTTTCCCTTCCTCCCTCCCTCAAATTTTGGGTCAGTTTAGCATAACTATACCTTTCTATTCTAAATACAAAACAAAAATCTCCCCACTTCTCCCTCCCGCCCACTTCTATTCCCTTCTCACACTGCTCCTCCTTGGTGTAATAATATTCTTTGTCAATGATAATCTTCTTTTCCACGGTGTGGGACAGCAGCTCAAAGGAGTTCATCACTTCGATATTTCGCCCCTCCTGCTTCCCGATCAGAGCCCCAATCACTAAGGAGAGAGAAGCAGAAGTGCAAGGAAAACAGGTGAGGTTCAAGCATCGAAAACCTTTCCCGAGACTCTGAAGTCAGTGTGTATTAATGACAGGGGAAACAGTAATTTGGAAAAGGGGGCGGGGGGGGGGCTGGAGGAGATCTCCAAGAGGAGATTTTGAGATTTACACACAACACTCACCCTGCATAGGCCGCCCCTCCTGGGAGCGCATGCGGATCCAATGGTCTGAGATGTTGAGGATGACAAGGGGATGAAGAGCGACGGAAACACTCCCAGTCACTCCGGAGGCCATCACGCTGGGGACTGTTAAAAGTGAAAGAAAAACATAGCGGGTGAGAGTTCGGGCCCACATATTCTCCCCTAGACATGGGAGCAGAGGACCGGTAGAGCCGGGCCGTCCATCCCTGCCCTCAAGTTATCCTGGGAGAGATGTCGCTTCTCCCAGGCTTAAGAAGTACTCAAGACACTCCGCAAGGGCGACTCCAGAAGTCGTTCCGTGCACTCCGTTACCTGCTGCATCCACCTCCATGCCGCTGCTCCCTCCGCTCCCGTTCGCCGCCGCCGCCGCCGCAGCCGCAGCCGCCGCCGCCATTTTCCCCGCGCCCGCCAGCCACGGCCCGCCCCTTTCCTTCTCGGCTTCCGTCGGCGAGCTGCGCATGCTCAGTGTGTACTCGGTGTTGCTAATGGGCGGGGCGTCTGCCAGTACTTGGTAGCACATGGTTCTCAGTGTGTTGTGTTGTGTTGTGTTGTGTTGTGTTGTGTTGTGTTGTGTTGTGTTGTGTTGTGTTGTGTTGTGTTGCTGCTACCGGTTCTCATGTAAACCGGCCTGGCCATGAGTTCTGTATTGTGTATCTAAGAATGGCTTTGAACTTTTGGTCCTCTCGCCTTTACCTCCCAAGTAGGGCTGTTAGTTTCCAGGTCTCAAAGTGGATACCTTGTCAATACTAGACGCAGAGAAAATTGCGATCAAAAAGAGGAAACGCTGTAATTTATTAAGGATATAACATTTTACACGTTGCATATAATCTATAGTGACTTGGTCACTTGTTTGTTGAACTGCGATCTAACCGTGTTGCCCAGCTGGCTGGAACTTGCTATTCATCTAGGCTGAGTTCAAACTCAAAGAGATCTACCTGCCTCTACTTCCTGAGTGCTGAGATTCAAAGTGTACAGCGTGCTCAGCCTGCCTTGTTTTTAAAACGGTGAGCTGGGGGGCTGGAGAGATGGCTCAGTGATTGAGAGCACTGACTGCTCTTCTAGAGGTCCTGAGTTCAATTCCCAACAACCACAAGGTGGCTCACAACCATCTGTAATGAGATCCGATGCCCTCTTGTGGTGGGTCTGAAGGCAGCAACAGTGTACTCATATAAAATAAATAAATAAAAATATTAAAACGGTGAACTGAGGATCTAAAATCGGGTCCTAACACTTACAAAGCAAGCACTTTATCCCCCGAGCCATCTCCCCAGTGGATTACTCCAACTGTTCAGCTGCTTCTTCAGTTGCAAGGCAACCTGATTCTACACAACCTAGTGACTGCTACTGGGAAGGCTTGTGGCCCATGCCTTTAATCCGCGCACTTATCGAGGCAGAGACAGGCAGATTTCTTGAGTTCAAGGCCAGCCTGGCCAACAAAATGAATTCCATCACAGCCAAGGTTACACAAAGTCTCACAATAAAGGGGTTGGGGGAGAGTTGCCTTGGTCATGGTGTCTCTTTACTGCAATAGAACAGTGATTAAGACAATTATGTTTCCTACTTGGATCAATACCTGAGGCTAAGCAACCTGCTTTAATAGTCAAGAAAAAGGGACTGGAGAGATGGCTCAGCAGTTAAGAGCACTGACTGCTCTTCCAGAGGTCCTGAGTTCAAATCCCAACAACCACATGGTGGCTCACAACCATCTATAATGAGATCTGATGCCCTCTTCTGGTGTGTCTGAGCAGCTACAGTGTACTTGTAATATGTAATAAATAAATCTTAAAAAAAAAAAAAGTCAAGAAAGAGCATTTGGCCCACAGTCATTCATTTGGGGCCAATAACAGCCTTTCTTTCTTTCTTTCTTTCTTTCTTCCTTCCTTCCTTCCTTCCTTCCTTCCTTCCTTCCTTTCTTTCTTTCTTTTTTAACCAATCACAGTCATAGACATATGTGCTTTGGACCAATCGTGGCCTTGCACTGATTCACAGTAGTCCTTCCACTAGAGAAAGGGTTCCCTTCCTGTCAAGGTGGAAATGCTTTCAGGTTCGTCTACATTTCATAGAGGCCCATGACCGCAAAATATCTGGTAGCAACTGTGTCAAACACAAAGGGGAAGCTATGTCTTCAGAAGCTTGGGAAATCAGCTTCAATCTTTACACAGCTTCTGTTGTATGTGCCTGACTGCTGGTGCTGGTCTAAGGGTAGTCTGGCTAACTTGATTGACAGTCCTTTTTCCCCAGGGCATCAGAGACAGTGAGAGGGATGGGTACAATAGATGATAATTAGGGAGTTAAATTGCCCTATTCCCAATGTCTTTGGTTACTTACAGGAAAATAAACATTGAAAGTTTTTAATACTATAAAACAAAACAAAGAAAACATCATCATTAATGCTAAGAGCAATTTAACAGTATGTTTAAAACGCTCAGCACCTATCTAGAGTTCAGGGAAAGCTGGGTCCCCTTCATCTGTCTTGGAATGATATTTTTTTTTCAGATTTTAATAATGTATAGAAAACTCAGGCAGTGGTGGTACACACCTTTAATCCTAGCACTCAGGAGGCAGAGACAGGCAGATCTCAGAGTTTGAGGCCAGCCTGGTCTATAAACCAAATGCCAGGACAACCAGGGGTACACAGAGAAATCGTCTTGAAAAACAAAACAATAATAATATATAGGAGAACACTTCTGTTTTTTATTGTGTGTGTGTGTGTGTGTGTGTGTGTGTGTGTGTGTGTGTGTGTGTGATGTGTATTCCACAGCATAGGTCAGAGGACAGCTTGCAGGAGGTGGTCACAATGAAAGCTGTCTGCTGTTTATGGGCTGCCGGGCTTTGGAAGATGTGTCTGCAGAGTTTGACTGACTGATTAGAGCCCCAGTAATGTGGACAGTTCGGAATGTTGCTGGTCCAGAGTCTGATTTACCCAAACAGCCCCCTAAACAGCCATTCCTTGCCCACTTCTGTGTCAAAACATCCTATGATGTTAAAATCTATTTAAAATCTAAACCTGTAGATTTAGTATCTATTAACTAACAGACTTCTAGCTTCCACCAACCCCAAAGTTAAGAACGTCATCAGATAGCATCCGAGAGCCTGTAGTAAAGCTTGTTCCAGCTTAGCCCTCTCTCCTTGATGTACCACCAATGTATTTTTAGCTTGCCATAATGTGGGACTTTCATTGTTCTGTAAAACTATAACATTACATGAAACTGCTTCCGTGTGAGAACATGAAATTTGGGGAAACCTTAATCTGCATTCCTAGACCATGATCACTCAAACAGTACTAAGAATAAACTAGCTCGGGTTGGGGATTTAGCTCAGCGGTAGAGCGCTTGCCTTGCAAGCGCAAGGCCTTGGGTTCGGTCGCCAGCTCCGAAAAAAAGAAAAAAAAAAAAAAAAGAATAAACTAGCTCTTAGTCCCATTAAGTGAGAGATATAGTTGAGCATACTCAGGAACAAAGACTTCCCTGAGTCATTTCTCCAGCCCCATGAGGACAGCATTTTATGTCAAACAAAATGCTTCCTTGAGAACCAGGCATGGTAGGACACACCTTCAATTCCAGCACGGGGGAAGCAGAAGCAGAGGGATCTTTATGAGTTCCAGGCCAGCCTGGTCCACATAGCAAGTTCCAGGCCAGCCAGAGTTTCAGAGTGATACCTTGTTCAATGAATCAGTTGACTAATTAAAAGGTTCTATTTGAAAATGTTGGGCTGAAGAGATAGCTCAGTGGTTAAGAGCATTGACTGCTCTTCCAGAGGTCCTGAGTTCAATTCCCAGCAACCACATGGTGGCTCACAACCATCTGTAATGGGATCAGGTGCTCTCTTCTGGTGTGTGTCAGAGGACAGATATGGTGCACTCATATATAAAATAAATAAATCTTTAGAAAAAGAAAATGTTAGGCTTGGACTCAGGACTAGTCGGGCCATGCTGATTTGCAGAACTCCCTTCTCCATCCTCATAGCTGCTGTAAAACAAACAAACAAACAAAATGTTTGCTTGAGACAAATCACATGCATTATCCTGTGATTCTGCAACCCTCACTTCCCCTAAGGCAGTATACCAAAACCCAGCAACCAGCACGTCCAGGTAGCACCAGCAAACAGGTAGCACGTCTCATATGGTAGACACACATTAGCTAAAGAGCCAAACTTCTTCCTTCCCTTGGAGCTAGAGTCGTAGGTGGTTGTGAGCCTACAGACTTGGGTACTGGGAAATGAACTCCAGTTCTGGAATAAGAGTACGGGCTGTTTACCACCAAGCCATCCCTCTAGCGTGTACTAGTGATTCTTCATTAATGACATGGAATGGGGTTACCTACCTCTCTAAAACCTGTAAGATGCGATATCACCCCTCACTCCTGTTAGTCTCCCCAGCCTATAATCTCTTCGCAAGTTCCAGCACAATCTCTCCAGCATTAATAATGCTTAGAATAAATTGTTTACCCCCAAACCACAATCTGCCTCAGGGTACCTCTTGAACCCCAAATGTGAGGCTCATTTATATTATATTTCAATGTTGATATTTATATGTATTAATTTTATTACATTATAGGAAGCTCATTTTACATATGTTTGTTAATAAGGTAGTTATTATCACTTGTTTTGAGACCGAGTTTTAGTCTGCAATCGAGGCTGACCTCAAACTTCTGTTTCAGGTTCCAAAGCATTGGAATTATAGTTGCGTACCTCCATGCCAAACTTATGAGTGCAGAATCATTAATGTGAGACGTCCCAGGCTGACTTTGAACTCAGTATGTACTAAAAAAAAATGAACTTGAATTCCTGATCTCCCTGCCACCACCTCCCAAATGCTGGGAATAAAGTACTGTATCACATTGTCTGGTTTGTACACTGCTGGGGATGGGGACCCAGGGGTTTAGCCCGGCTAGTCAAGCAATCTAAAAGCAAAGCCGAGGACTGGAGAGATGGCTCAGCAGTTAAGAGTACTGGCTGCTCTTCCAGAAGACCTAGGTTCAATTCCTAGCACTCATTACCATAGCTCCAGTTCCAGAAGAGGTGATGGCTTCATTTGACCTACATCTTAATCAGGTGTGCATATATATAAGCAAGAAAAACAGATAAAAATAAGAAATTAAATATTTCAATAAATATTAAATGTATTGAAATAAATCTTTTTAAAACTGACTGCCCATGGTGCGTTTTTGTTGTTGTTGGTGGTGGTGGTGGTTTCTGTTTTTTGATTTTTGATTTTTGGGGGTTTTTTTTGTTTGTTTGTTTGGTTGGTTTTTTTTGTATTATAGACCAGGCTGGCCACTTGAACTCACGAGATCCGCCTGACTCTGCTTCCCCAGTGCTGGGATTAAAGGAGTGCACACCACACCCGGCCTATGATGTACATTTATATTAACGGATTCTTCGAGTTTCTTATGTTTGCTATGGAGGTTTGGGTGATAGTGTACTCTCAGAACTAATAGAACTTGTAACCTGAATTTCCTGGACCTCCTGCTTCTTCAACCTAAGCATCCTCTCTTCCCAACCTGGCCAGCAGGTGGCGTAGTCTGGTGCGCTGGTTTCCCCAACTCAGCAATCGTCTTTGAGTCAGCGAACCATCGAGAGATGAAGACCTCCCATTTTCCTAGAGAGAGCAAGTGGACATTTGCCTTTCGGGTGTTGTAGTGGGTGGTGAGAAAGGACGACCCGGAAACGATATAGGGAGGGGCAATTTCCGTTCTTTGTTCTGTTCTCGGTTGTGTGGGACTGTGACAGGGTCCAAGTGGACCTGTTTCGTGTCCGGCCCCTTAAGTCTTACGTCCCTGTCCCCAGGGTGAGTGGGGCCACATCCTGGACTCGCGGTGAGGTGGAAGTTGTGGTCGCCGGGGAAGGGGGTTGGTGTTCACACGTCCGCGGCCCGCGGGGGTTCTGGGTCCACCTTCCTCCTGCAGTCGCTGTCCAGCTCGGCCACCCCAGCTGCACGCCCGCGTGATCCCTCGTGTCGCGTATTGGGACTCCGGGCTTGCTTTTGTGTCTCCCACCGTCCCCAGCCCCAGTGTTTAAAGTCGCCAGCGTCGCTCTCCTTAAAGCAGCTGATGACAGACTGCCACCCTAACTTGGTACTCTCAGTACACCGATTTCTGTGCTGGGGCAGGAGAAGGAAGTTTTTCATTAGTTGGATCAGAGAGCCAGAGAGTGACAGCAGTTCTGGGTCTCAGTGAGAACTAGGGCTTGGGAGGAGGTGCGAACTCGGGTCCTCGGGGACCTCACCAAGATCTCATGTCCTATAGATATGGATAGATTGTCCCGTTTACTGCCTGATACCCTTTCATGGACAAGCCGGAGCAAGCTGCCTGGAGAAGTGGCTGAGTATGTCCAGTGCATTCGCTCGCTAAGACACTGAGAACCTAGATGGACACAGACGCTTCAGTCCACCTCAGCTCTCTAGGGTGTAGTGAAAAGACAGTGATGGTAGTTTCCCTTCCATACCGCTTAAGTATCTATATTAGAAATAAACTAAACCTGATTTTTTCCATCTTGACCCCTTTAATCATACATCACCAGCAGCACCCTAAAGCAATGGTTCTCAACCTTCCTCATGCCGTGATCCTTAAATGCAGTTTCTCATGTGGTGACCTCCAAGCATAAAATTGTTTTTGTCACTACTTCATAACTGTATTTTTTGCTACTGATATGAACCGTAATGTAAATATCTGTGTTTTCTAATGGTCTTAGGTAACCCCTGTGAAAGGTTGTTCAACTTCCAAAGGGGTCATGAGAAACACTGACCTAATGTGAATTTCCAGGAATTAGCCAAATTTGCTGGCTCACATCTATAATCCCAGGACAGAGGCAAATGAAGCAGGGGTATGAATGTAAATTTGAGGCCAACCTGTACTATAGAGTGAATTCCAGGCTAGTCTGGGCTAGACCCTAATTCCTACCCAAGAAAGAAAGAAAGAAAGACCAAAACAAATAAACAAAAACCGTAGAAGTGAACAAAAGGTGCTAAGTTTCCCGTCATGGCTACTTTAATCTTACAGGGATTTACTCCAAGAAAGAGGAAAGGATCTGGAACGCAAGGCCCCTCTTGGCCTGTGCTCACAGGCAGGTGGTCTTTCTTGGTCCCCAGGAACAGCATGAGAGAGTAGGGTTAGTAGCAGGGCAAGGGAAAGGCCCTGCCCACGCCTGGGTGGCAGGCCCACAGTTTTACTCTGTTTGTTGTTCTTTTTTTTTTGACGAATCTCACTACATAAATAACCCTGGCTGTCCTTGAACTCTAGGCCGTCTTTGAACTCAGAAAGGTCTGCCTACCTCTCTGCCTTCTAAGTGCAGGGATCAAAGGCCTGCATCACCATGCCCAGCTTCTAGGTTGTGCGCATGTGTGTGTGTTTCTTTGAGATAGAGACCAGATTGGCAACTCACAGTGCTGCTGTCTCACCCCCTCAGGTGATAGAATCTTAGGCCCGTGCCATCTACGCCAAGTGCCTGGATCCCCTTTTTGTTGTTGTTGCAAGACAGTTTTCCTTGGTAGCCCTGGCTGTCCTGGAACTACCTCTGTAGACCAGGCTAGCCTCTAACTCACTGCCAGCCTGTCTCCCAAGTCCGCCATCACCCAGCAGAACATTTCAACGGTATAATTTTTTTTTTAATTTTTATTTTTTGTCTTAAACGTATAAGTGAATTGCCTCCATGTCTGTCTGTCTTCCACCTGCATGCTGTGCCTAGTGCCTGACGCCAGAAGAGGGTACCATGTGGTTGCTGGGAATTGAACTTTGTTCCTCTGGAAGTACAGCCAGTACTCTAAACTCCTGAGCCATGTCTCCAGCCCTTTGATTAACCTTTTATTGTTGTAGTTTTTGATGTTTGTTTTTTGTTTTGTTTTTTGTTTTTGTTTTTCTGAGACAAGAGTCTTAACAGCCTGACTGGTTGACCTTTAGAAGAAGGTGATTTTGTTGGTTTTGTCCTTTTTGAGATGAGGTCTCATACCCATCTCAGACTGTCCTATTTTTATTTTTATTCCCTGTGAATGGGTGTTTTGCCGGTGCATATCTCTGTGTACCATGTGCATGCAAGTGTCCCCACAGGGCACATAAGGGCATCAGATCCCCTGGGACTGGAGTTGCAGAAAGTTGTGAGCTGCCCTGACGAGAGCAGACCTGGGTGTAGAAAGGCAGTCAGTGCTCTGAACCGCTGAGCGTCACTCTAGCCCCTTGTGTGATTTGCGAGGCAAGATCTCAAGGAGAACTAGAGGAAGCAACACTGGGGTTAGTTTTTTTGTTTTAATTGTTTTTTGAGATAAGGTTTCCTTTTGGAATTTATTTTTATTTCATGTGTGTGGGTGTTTTGCCTCTGTGCGTGTGTGTGTGTGTGTGTGTGTGTGTGTGTGTGTGTGTGTGTGTGTGAGAGAGAGAGAGAGAGAGAGAGAGAGAGAGAGAGAGATACCAAGACCTGTGGAGGCCAGAAGAGGGCACTAGACCCCCAGGAACTGAAGTTCCAGATGTTGTAAGTTGCAATATAGGTGCTAGGTCTTCAGGAACCTGGGTCTTCAGGAAGGCTCTTAACCACGGAGCCATCCCTCTAGTCCCAAGGTAAGGTTTCTTATAGCACAGGTTGGCCTTGATCCCCCTACCCCTTCCTCCCTAGTGCTGGGATTACGGGTGTGAGACACCATACCGGACTCGGGGTTAGTCATTTCATTCTGTGGAGTGATAGCCACCTCACTGTTAACACTTTTCACTCAAAACGTTGGGTGTGGAGCAAACTGTGGAAATCTGGATTTCTTGTGTGTGTGGTCTCATTACAGGGAGGCTCTGAAAGAGCAATCCCATGTGTCTCTTCTCACTGTTCCTGGGTACTGAAGTGCAGTTCCCTCTTTCTGAAATCAGGAGGCACTTTTTAAAAATCAGTTTTGATCTTTTGTTCCTGCAGTCCTTCTTCAAAACCTGCCTCCTGCAGAATCTACAGCTAGCAGACCAGCGACCAGAGCGTTTCCCCTGCCCATGGAAACCCAGGCAGACCATGCATCTCAGGAACCTCGGCCCCTGTTAGAGAGCAGTAAGGCATGGGGTGGGGGTGGGGGGCATTCTCATCTCTTTCCGTTGTTTACTTGTGTTTTTTTTGTTTTGTTTTGTTTTTGAGACCGACCGGGTCTCACTTTGTTGCCGTGGCTGGCCACACTCACTGTGTACACTAGGACGATCTGAATGTCAGAGGTCTGCCTGCCTGTGTATCCTGACTGCTAGGATTAAAGGTGTGGACAGCACACTGGGCTTGCTTGTTTGATTTTGAGACAGAGTCTCACTATGTAGCCCAGGTGGCCTTGAATTTTCCATGTTCTTGTGTCTGGAGTGTTGGCCTTAAACATGTCTATTACCATGCTCTGCTCATTCTCCCACCCCCACCTGTCTGTCTGTCTGTCTGTCTCTCTCTCTCTCTCTCTCTCTCTCTCTCTCCCTCCTCCTCTCCCTCTCCCCTCTCCCTCTCCCTCCCTCCCTCTCTTCTTTTTTGAGGCAGGGTTTTGCTGTGTAGCCCTGGCTACCCTATGCTGTAGGGCTTCTATAGCTGTAGACCAAGCTCTTCTGGAACTCCCAGAAATCCACTACTTCTGTCCCCAGGGTGTTGGGATTAAAGGCATGTGGCACCACACCCAAACTAAAATAACGTTTTTGTTTTTGTTTTTTAAAGATTTATTTATTTATATGAGTACACTGAAACTGTTTTCAGACACACCAGAAGGGGACATTGGATCCCATTATAGATGGTTGTGAGCCACCATGTGGTTGCTGGGAATTGAACTCAGGCCCTCTGGAGGAGCAGTCAGTGCTCTTAACCGCTGAGCCATCTCTCCAGCCCCTAAAATAAGTTTTTATTGAGTTTGTTGTTGTTTTTTTTTTTTAATCCGAGTTATGTATTTGTGTGCTGTATATACAGGCCTGCGCCACACTGCACCAAGGTTCATATGTAGAGGTCAGAGGGAGTTGCTTCTCTCTTTCCATCATGTGGATTTGGGGTTGGTCATCAGGCTTGGTGGCCTCATGCACCTTTATTCACTGACTCATCTGACCTGCTCTGAACTCTCTTTTTGAAATGTTTTATATTATCACATAGTAAATATAAATAATAATGTGTTTTATTACATTTTCATACTTTTTTTTTAAAACATTAAAGCATTGTGGGGTTGGAGAGATGGCTCACTGGGTAAAAGCTCTTGCCACAGAGGCTTGAGGACATGAGCTCGAATCCCCAGAACCTACATTAGAGTCAGACATGTAGTAAGAGTGCAGTCCCAGCATTCCTATCGGGAGATGGGAGCTACAGGTAGGAAGATTCTCACAAGTTCACAGGCCAGCCAGCATGACACACATAGCAGAAAACAACAACAATACCCTGTCTCAAACATGGTAAAAGGCAGGGACTGATACCTGAGGTTGTCCTCTGACCTCCACAGGGCATGCATGCATCCACTACTCACACAGACAGTGCTGCCTACACCCACACAGAGGGAAAAGTCCCCCAAACATTAGAGAGTTTTGTGGGAGATGACTTAGTAGGTATAGAGCCCAGGGCCACACATATGCTAGGTGAGCCCTGAGCACTGAGCACTGAGCACTGAGCACTGAGCACTGAGCCCTGAGCACTGAGCCCTGAGCCTCAGGTTTCAACTGCAGTGCCTGTTGTTCCCATGCCTCCTAGGAAAAAGCTCCTAGGTCCTTGTCTCAGTCAGGGTTTCTGTTCCTGCACAGATATCATGACCAAGAAGCAAGTTGGGGAGGGAAGGGTTTATTCAGCTCACACTTCCACATTGCTGTTCATCACCTAAGGAGGTCAGGACAGGAACTCACACAGGGCAGGAAGCAGGAGCTGATGCAGAGGCCATGGAGGGATGTTACTCACTGGCTTACTTCCCCTGGCTTGCTTAGCTTGCTTTCTTATAGAACCCAAGACCACCAGCCCAGGGATGGCACCACCCACAATGGGCCATCCCATCCTTGATCACTAAGTGAGAAAATGCCTTACAGCTCCAGCTTGTGTCAAGTTGATACACAGAACCAGCCAGTACAGCCCTTTTTGTCAGATCTGGTTATATGTAGTGGGTTAGGCCCTAAGACACAAATACCACACTTAGGGCTGATGAGGAGAAGTATGTGGTCAAGTTCAGAGTGAGGACATGTTTCTATTGTATAATAATGACTTAAATGATCTGCAGATGGAAAAAAGAAGCGTGGGTATTGTGTTTTCTGTCAAGGCTTGAGGGAAGCTGCTCATGTTTCTCTGCTTAAGAATCTCTTCAAAAACTTGGCAGTAGTGGAAGGGAAATGAGGACATAACTGGCTCCTGACCCAGCTTGAAGAAAGGGCATGAAGTCAGAGGGAAGTAATGGAGTTTAGCTGTAGAACACTTGCTTAGCATGCACAGAGCTTTGATCCCTGGACCCACCAAGAATAAGAAAAAAGAATATGCTGTTCATGAAAGGAGAGACTGGGTGGTTTTGAGACGTGGCCATGGGTTGTAAAGCAGGTACACTGACTCCTGGCCCTGGTATTGTCCTTCAGCTCTTTCTTCTTCAAAAGTCCCTTCCTTTCCTGACAAGGACAGTCTCGGGGACAAGATGTTGGCTGCTGCACTTCTAAAGGCCAAGTCTCAGGTAAGCTATGGTTCCCTTCTTTTCTTTCCAATGTCTCATTCAGTGCCCTAAATTCAAATTCTGTCCATCAAGACCATAGGTCTGGGCTCAGTGAGATGATGCAGTGGAAAGGTGTCTGCTGGCACCCTGTGAATCCGAATTCAATCCCTAGTATCCACATGTTAGAGCAAACTGACTATCTCAGATTGCCCTCTGACTTCCACATGTGCGCAGTGATACTCCTTCCCCAAATAAATACATGTTAATAAGATAATTACTTCCATTATGGACTCTTGGAAGGGAGTTACGCTCATCACTACTCCTTCAATGCTACACCCTGTTGTAGATGTTCATGCTGGCATTGCTCCGACCGACCTCTGCCCACATCCCAAGGAGGTATTACTTATCTCCATCCTGGCTGCAGTTTGGTCTTGCCAGTCCCTACCCTTGCCCTGAAACTGCATGTCTGGCCATGTGACTGTTTCAGGAGTTGGTGACATTTGAGGATGTAGCTGTGTACTTCATCTGGAAAGAGTGGAAGCGTTTGGAGCCTGCACAGAGGGACCTCTACAGGGATGTGATGCTAGAGAACTATGGGAATGTGTTCTCACTGGGTAAGGACATGTGCTTCTCAACAGAGTATGCTATCTCTTGCCTTCAGGGTTGGCTAGTGACAATGTAGTCTTAGAAAACTCTAATGCTGCCAGAGAGATGGCACTTTCTGCTCTGGCAGAAGATCCAAGTTCAGGTTCTGTTATCCACATGGAGGCTCAAAATTGTAATTCCATTTCGGGCTATCTGAAGCCATCTTCTGGGCTTCCAAGGGCAGTAAACACACACTTGGTGCATGTATACATACATACATACATACATACATACATACATACTACATAGAATGATACACATTAAAAAATTAATTTTAAAAAGTAGTAACAGTGAGAATAACTCACATTTGTAGGGTGATTTGTAGTGTATCAGGTTTCACAGGTACCTTGCAATAATCCTCACAGTAACGCCATAGTTGGGGTGGTTAGTATTATCCTCATTTGATAGGCATGGGGTATAAGGTCAAGGCTTGCAGAAGCAGGCCTGGAGAGATGGCTCAGTAGTTAGGAGCCCTAGCTGTGCTTCTGGAGAGTCTGTTTGATTCCCTGCAACCACATGACAGCTCACAACCCTCTGTTGCCCCAGTTCCTAGGAACCTGATGCTCTCTTCTGGCCTCCACAGATACCAAACATGCATGTGATACACATACATACATGAAGGCAGAACACTTATATATGAAAGAACAAAAAGACCGTTAGACACATAAACTTGTAATCTCAGCACTTGAGAATAGAGGCAGATGGGCCAGCTGATAACAGTTCATACATAATGGCTTTGAGACCACCCAGGCTACATGAGACCCTGCCTCAGACAAACAATGAACTTAGATACTTCTTGATTGGTGATAGAGCTGGCGAACAACAAAGCTTGAGCTTCAGGGTATTTTCTTGTTATTTATGTCTATGTACGCGTACACATGTATATCCATTTATTTGAAACAAGGTTTTACACTGCACCCGAGGCTGGCCTGGAACTTACTAAGTAGCCCAGCATGGCTTTAAATTGTGTAATCCTTCCACATCAGCCACTCTGGTGCTGGGTGTGAGCCGCTACATCTGGCTGAGCCCTATCCTGTTAACACCAAACCTGGTGCTTTAGCCCTGGGTTCTCACACTTACCACATCACGAGTCGACTTCTAAATAATTGAGTGTGCTGGGATTCTGAGCATGTGAGATAGTGCTCCATGTCTAAGTGAACATTGTAGAGTTTTCTATTCCTCTTTTACCTGTTAGATTACTCCAAGGAGTAATCTACTCTTTTGTTTAAGGGCTTATGCACCCCTTGTAGAAATTTATTGTTTTAGTGCTGGGAATCAAACCTGGGTCCTCTGCAAGGGCAACAGGTACTCTTAACCTTTAAGCCCAACTTTTTTTTTTTTCTTTTCTTTTTTTTTTTTTTTTTTTTGGAGCTGGGGACCAAACTCAGGGCCTTGCGCATGCTAGGCAAGCGCTCTACCACTGAGCTAAATCCCAACTCTAAGCCCAACTCTTTAGCTCCTCTTACTTAATTTTTATTCCCAACAAAGCAGGCCATCTCCTCCCACCCCAGCACGTCCTTGATTTCCTCTAGGTTCACGTCTTTTCTTGCCGACTCTGTTTTCCCCTTATCCCTTCTGTTCTTTAGCCTGTTTGTCTTAACTTTGCTTTATTTATACATACAAGTTGAAGGGCCTCTCTTCAGGCCAGTAAAAGGGCGTGTACTTTGGGCACTATAAATGTCAGATACATGATTATAGTCCTCAGACTTGTATTCACTTTCTCACAAAAAACATATGACACTTGCATTTTTTTTTCTTAAATTGTGCTAGATGGTGATTCCAAAACTGGAAATGATCAAGTAATCTCTGAAGGTATGGGGTCATGTGAGATGATATTGGGACGATTCCAAAAGGATGTTTCTCAGGGTCTTAAGTTTGAAGAAGCCTATGAACAAGAAGTCAGTCTGCAAAGGCAGCTAGGGAATTCCTCTGTTGGAAGACTGAATAGGAAAATACAAGAGTTTCACCAAGTGAGAGTTGAGGAAAAGCTCACTCATATGGGAGAAAGAAATGAGAAGTACAGTGAGTTTGGGAACAACTTCACTGTGAATTCCAAACTTACTTCACATCAAAGACTTCCCATGGGAGACAGACCCCATAAGTGTGATGAATGTAGCAAGAGTTTTAATCGAACTTCAGACCTTATTCAACATCAGAGAATTCACACTGGAGAAAAACCATATGAATGTAGTGAATGTGGAAAGGCCTTCAGCCAGAGCGCACATCTTATTCAGCACCAGAGGATCCACACTGGAGAGAAACCCTATGAATGTAAAGATTGTGGGAAGACCTTCAGTTGTAGCTCTGCTCTCATTCTACATCAGAGAATTCACACGGGGGAGAAACCTTACGAATGTAACGAATGTGGGAAAACGTTTAGCTGGAGCTCCACTCTTACTCATCATCAGAGAATCCACACTGGTGAGAAGCCCTATGCTTGCAACGAATGTGGGAAGGCCTTTAGTAGGAGTTCCACCCTGATTCATCATCAGAGAATCCACACTGGAGAAAAACCCTATGAATGTAATGAGTGCGGCAAAGCTTTCAGCCAGAGCTCACACCTCTATCAGCACCAGAGAATCCACACTGGAGAGAAGCCCTATGAATGTATGGAATGTGGAGGGAAGTTCACCTACAGTTCCGGCCTTATTCAGCACCAGAGAATCCACACAGGGGAGAATCCCTATGAATGTAGCGAGTGTGGGAAGGCCTTCAGGTATAGCTCAGCTCTTGTTCGCCATCAGAGGATTCACACTGGAGAGAAGCCTTTGAATGTAATGGGCGAAAAGCAAAAATTCAGAGTTTCTGCTGAATTAAACATCAGAGAATCCACATGAGAGAGCCATAAACTATTTTCCTTACATCCTGAGTCTACAGAGCTCTTGCCTTACCTTTTTAATAGGACCAATTTAGGGTCTGTCCCACCTCAAACAATTCACTTACAGTGGGGCTGACTGGGAAAGCATCCTGACACAGTGATTAGTAGGATTTCCCAGGAATGGACAGCAGTCTTAAGAAAAATTGTGAGGCAAGCAGTAAACTAAGCTCTGGGAACAGAAGGAAGCTTGGGGACCAGTCACCCCCTTTTGGGAAGGGGTTTGCACTAAACCAATTTTCTCACACCAGAAGAGCCTTTCTTTCCAAGGTGGGGATGGATGCTTATTTGCAACAAAATTCCAATGATTTCACTAGTTGGAGTCAGTCTGGTGAGCAGAGAAGGCAGACTGAAGAATATTCTGGGTCACCATACACTCTGGGAAGAGAAACAGAGAGGCTGTATTTCTTTTTTGTTTGTGAGACAGGGTCTCACTATGTACTCCTGGTTGTTCTTAGACCAGAGTGGCTTTGAACTCAGAGACTTGCTTGCCTCTGCCTCCAGAGTGCTAGGATTAAAAGCATGTACAACACCCCCATTCCAATGCAGGCCCCAGGGGCTGCATTTCAAAGGCACTCTTCCTAATCCAGCTTTAATATTGGACAAGGGATATGCTGCTTTGGTACACAATTCTGTGAATTCAGGAAACTTGGTGCTGATGGGATTATTTTGTTAGGGGGAAACAAAAAAAGACCCCATCAAGGGTTTCTGTAATGACTATCCTTTGGGCTTTTGGAACAGTTGTACCATGTTTTCAGGAGCAGTCAGGCAGTTCTGTAGGCAGACCACATATCTTCCCTTGTGACATCACTGCCTGAATCTCATAGGAGCGGTTCGGAACCCGAGGTAGATCAGAAGCGTTTAGCATTGGCCTGACTCCTTCCGTTTTTAAGCTTCCTGTTACTGTGGTGAATTAATGCCGGCCTCTAGTTACTAGATGCTCTCAGGGAACTTACCTCCCCTGCTTGCCCTGCCCTCTCACATGTAACATCTGGCCTCAGCATCTGGACCTCTCTGGATTCCAGCTCTGACTTCAGCTAAAGCTTTGCAGCAGGGCTCCTCCTGGGTTTGGGAGGTGCTTCCTGAGTGTTCCCAGCCCAATGGATGGCTTTCCATATTTCCCCAGCCCCGTCCTTCCTGTAGCATAAGTGAAATGCACTACTAAACAGAATTGTTTTTCAGAAGGGAGTGTTTTTGTATGGGAGTCACACTTGTGTCAGTTAAAATAGCACAGTGACCATAAATGGAATCCTAAAGTGAAACTTCAGGATTTGAAACTTTTCTTTGATAAACTTTTTTTAATATAAGTGTATGTAGCCATCTTCATACCAAATTCAGGATCTTATGAGCTACACAGATCATTTTGTGTGGTCTAATGTCTAAGAATGGTGCTGAAAACTAAAAAGGTATACTTGACTCCTGTGTATCAATGGGTCAACTTCTCTGCCTTGATTTGACCTCTTTAGAAGGCTGTTACAGCCATGGAACATGGTAGGCTAGGGGTGTTATAAAGAGATTAACATTAAGATGTCCATGAACTCACTTTTTTTTTTTTTTTTTAGAGTACTGTGATTTAATATTTGTCTTTAATTTTACAAAACTACAGAACCGATCATCCAGGCTACTTAAGCACTTGTTGCCAGGCCTGATGGTTCAGGCTGTAATCTCAAGCTTGGGAGGTTGATAGAGGAAGATCACAAGTTGACGGCTTGTCTGGACTGTGCTGAGTTCAAGGCTAGCTCTAAGTCCGGCCCTGGTTGGTCAGTGGTGAGTTACCTAGAAAGGCCCTGAAGTTCGGTCTGGCTCGAAAAAAAAGAATTTAAAAAAAAAAAAAAAAAAAAAAAAAAGCAGTCCGGGCCCTGTTGGTCATCCTAGTTACCAGAAATGAAGCTGAGCCGAATCTGCCTCTTCGTCAGTTTTACAGTTAGCTTCAAGTTCTGTCTTTCCAAGCAGCACAAACAACAGAATTGTTTATCAAATAAAAATTTAGAGGACATTTTTCACTCATAGCAAAATAAGGTGGTGTATTTCCCTTGTGCTGGAGATTAAACCCAGTGTCTCATGCTGGGAAGCAATTATGTACCTCGGCCCAGACGTTTTTGCATTTATTTTTGGTGTGTGTATTCATGCACGCATACACATATCATGGCATGCATGTGGAGGTCAATTTGCAGAAGTTGGTTCTCTCGCCATGTGGGTTCCAGGGATGAAGCTTAATTCAACTTCTGGAATTATATATTAATCCATCATGACCAGTTAAATGATAGTTTTAAAAAGCTTTCCCCCCACTTAAAAAAAAGAAAAAGAAAAAAGGCCCAAAGGCCAGAGATGTAGCTCAGTTCGGAGAGTACTTGCTGCACTTGATAAAGCCCGAGGTTTGAGCTCCAGCACTGCATAAATTGGGGAGGGCTTAATTCCAACACTTAGGAAGGTCAGGAGTTCAAGGTTGTCCTCAGTTACATGTGTTTGTAGCTAACCAGAGCTACATAACCCCCTCCCCAATAAACCATAGATTTTTGTTAGGTACATTATTTAAAATGCCAGTGATGAATGAAATTGTATAGACTCTCCGCATAAAGATGATTGTGTTACCAGAATAGTTTGTCCTAAAATAACAATTCTCTTGCTTTTTCTTAAGATTTTATTTTTATTTATTTCTGAGTTATAGGCCAGAGGAAGCTGTACAGGAACACTCGATTCCATGGAGCTGGAGTCATAGGCTGTGAACTATCTCAGATGGGTTCCCAAATGCCAAACTTGGATCTTGTAGAAGAACAGTATCTTACTACTTGTTCTATTGCCGTAAGGAGACACCATGGCCAAAGCAAACTGCTACAAAAGGAAGCACTTAGTTGGGGCCTTACTTACAGTTTTAGAGGTTAGAGTATGGCCATCATGGCAGGAACGTAGCACTGGTGGAGCTTTGTATCTTGATCCACAGGGGTGTACGTGTGTGTGTGTGTGTGTATGTGTGTGTGTGTGTGTGTGTGTGTGTGTGTGTGTGTGTGTGTGTGTGTACAGAGACAGGGAGTAGAAACAGACAGAGGGGCATGGTCCTGGCATGGGCTTTTGAAACTTCAAAGCTCCACCTAATCCTGGGCAAACAATACACTGGGACTAAGCATGCAAGTATATGAGCCTATGGGAGCCATTCTCCTTCATACTCTTAACTGATGTCCAGCCTAAGAATGATAATTAGGACCAACTGCCCATTGAGGCAGGTTGCAAACATGAGAGTTGTTCTAAATGCACTGTGTGATTCCTTTTCATCCCTACAGCTCCTCAGCCAATATCTGATCCATGCCTTATCCCATATTTTTGTGACTCCTAAAGTGGCCCTGGCCTTTGTTAACTCCTTCCAGGACTTTGGTTCCAGCCTCCCCCTGAGTCTCTGCAGTTTTCATTTCCCATACACTCTTCCTACCTACATGTATTAGTTGCTGTACTGTTGCTATGACCAACTAACTGACATAGATAAAACATTATGTGTAGGTAAGCATTAATCTTGGCCCACGGTTTCACAGATTAGACAATTTTTTCCTTCTCCAGGTTATTCATTTATTGTACAAATTAAGTATTACCCAATGAATTGATATCCCCTCTCCAGATGTGGAACTTAACAGATGCGGTCAGACATTTCAGAATCTTGTTGCTTTATTTAGTAGCTGGGGACTTTTTAGACTTTGACTTGAAGCGTAAGCCTTTACAGTATTTCCTCCATCTATGACACTCTAAGGATTGAAGTACAGGGTTTGAGGTATGGCTCAGTGGTTAAAAGGAATTGCTGTTCTTCCACAGGACTTGAGTTTGGTTCCCAGTACCCATTGTTGGGCAGTTCACAATCACCTCTAACTCTAGCTGCAGGGGGATCTGACGCCCTCTTCTGCCCTCTGTTGGTACCTGCACACAATGGTATATATGTACACAAATACATTTAAAGGTTGAAATACCTTTGAAGAATTGGACTTGGATATCTGTTTCTGGCTCTGCCATGACTTCTATGACTTAAGGCTTCCATGGAGGTGGGAGAAGAGATCATTTACTGAGTGGAGTCGATGTCAGTCTCTGGTAACCTTTGTGATGCTGGAATCTATTTACATCTGAACAGATACTATTTGAATAAACAATAAAACAAAAAGTCCTTTGCCTAAACCACAGAGTCACAGCTGACATCCTCAACAAACTCAGTTACCTGCTCAACGTGGACAAAAACCAATGGAAGCTGAACATCGTGGTGGGGATGTGTGAAGGCTGTTCGTTTCCTGGCAACCAGGAAAACAACAAAAGGGGTCTGGAACTAGGTATCTTCTAGGGATGGACCCTGCCACCCATTTCCTCCAGCTAGGTTTTTTTTGTTTTTTGTTTTTTAACATATATTTATTTTATGTATATAAGTACACTGTAGCTGTCTTCAGACACCAGAAGAGGGCACTGGATCCCATTACAGATGGTTGTGAACCCCATGTGGTTGCTGGGAATTGAACTCAGGACCTCCCGCTAGCACTGTCTCTGCTGTATGCTCCAAACAGCCACGATTTTCCCAGAATCCCTTTGTGCTGTTACTGCCTCAGATATGGGAGAATATAAGGTTACACACGTAAAAAACACACAGGACATTAGTAAACCGCACCTAGACATAGGACTGACATCAAATTTCTTCAAACAATAAGGGATAGGAAGGGACTGCTACCCAAAGAAGTGATGGCAACATTTATGGAGATCTTATATCAAAGGTACAAGGGACCAGTAAAGTATACACTATTCCTGGCGTTAAGTTTCTCCTGGTTCTTCCTGTTAAATGGTACATTTTGCCTTTCATCTGTCTTAGGTATCATTTCATTTTTCTTTTTTTTTAAAGGAAGACTAAATGGTAGAGGATGAAGAGATAGTGAAAAACAGCCCTGTTAGGACAAAAATTAAAAAGATAAAACAGTACACACTAACAGGGCGTGAGTAGACAGGAACGGGCAGAGGCCACAGCCTACACCTGGAGCCGCTCAGTCGACTGCTGAATGGACTGGATCTGCTGCCTTAGTTGAGAGCCTTCTTTGATGGTAACAGAACAGGCGATGACCGGCCTGGAGACTCCACAGGCCCGCCCCAAAGCCTGCTTAGAGCGCACAAATTGGTAGGGGACATTCTTGTCTTCACAAGGTGAAGGAGAAAGGTGCAGGATGATCTCTTAGGGCTCAGCGTCTGCTGCCATCACAATGAACGCAGAATTGCCTCTGTTGAGAGTTTTGGTGGCTTTGTTGGCTCCTTTCCGAAGCTACTTGTAGTTACACGGCTGCTGAACAAGATCTAGCAGCTTCTTGGTGAGGAGGGCATCCGAGAGGAGATAGGCTTTCGGATTCACATCAGCCTCCATCATGGCTGTAGTGCCTGGCCCTGGCTCAACAACGGCCCACTTCGGACAGACTCACGAGTCTTAATTCTTCATCATGCTACAGGGTTGTTTATTTTCCATCACTTCTCAGCCCTGCCTACTTCACTGCTCTCTTTTTTCCCCCTATGTATGCCTGGCTGTTCTTTGTAGACCAGGTTGGCCTGGAGCTCAGAGATCCGACTGCCTCCACCTTCTCCGCCTCCCACATTCTGGGACTAAAGGCACATGCCACCACACCGCGCGGCCCAGCTCTGCTTCCCTGTTCTTGCTCTCTTGGCCCCCTTACTCCCTCACAGCCTTTCTCCCTTCCCACCTCTCCCCTCCACATTGCTTTGATGATGCAAAAGCATCATAGTTACAAGAAGACCCTGGGTATCCTCCCATTCTACTTACCCAAGGAATTCCTGTGAGAACCTTACCGTACGGTTATTTATTTTGTTGTTGGGGGCTGAACCCAGTCTCAGGAATGCTAGGCAAGGAGGCTTCTACTGAGCTGTAGAGCTTCCTCCAGCCACTTACGTAGTGTTTCTGGAACAAGCTGGCCTTGAATTGTGTGGAAGATGACCTTGAACTGATTACTCCTGCCTCTGCTTGGGCAAGCATTGCTAGGCCCTGCGATTGCTTGGCAGTTACTCTTATCACCTGAGCCATGGCACCATCACTACCACCTCACATTTTCTGTGGAATTTTTTTCCAATTCACTGTGCACACCAGCTTCCATTCCTACCAAACTAACAATGTCCCTCAAGATGGCTCTGAAGCCACTGCACGGCAGTGCATGTTCTCCTACCTCCCCCAAGAATGCCTGCCCTGCGACCATGAAACCAGGGTTCTGTATCCTTAAATCAGTTCCATGAACCTGTGCGTGAAGCAGTGTACACTTGGGACCCCAATAGTCTTATGGCAAGCAAGGACAGGGAGAACTGCCCGAAAGCTCAGTCTAGCATAGAGAGACCCTGCCTCAGCGTAAGGCGGAAGGCTAGAACTGATTATCAAAGTTCTCTGATAAGTGCAAACCCTCACTCAAACACACATTATACACAAAGGAAAGAGCTAGGACTACAGCTCAGTCCACAAAAGGCCCGCTTTGCAACCATAAAGCAGGCTTCTGTCTCTAGCATAAACTGGGTGTGGTGATTCATGCCTGTAATCCCAGCACTTGGGAGCTGAAGGCCAGAGGATCAGAACTTTAGTCACCTTTGAACATAGGAAGTTCAAGGCCAGCTTGAGCTATATAAGGAACTGCCAAGAAAAAAGGCTTTTAATAATCCAGGCGGACTGGTTTGTAAATTGTACACACCTGTATTGTCTAATGTTTTTTAACCAGTTTCTGCAAAAAGTATAATACATCCTACCACAATTATGGATTTGTTACTTAGCTACCCTGTTTATCCTTTAATTTTTTTTTTAAATATTGTATTTAAGGTTTTTTTTTCTTTTCTTTTTTTTCCCAGAGCTGGGGACCAAACCCAGGGCCTTGGGCTCGCTAGGCAAGCGCTCTACCACTGAGCTAAATCTCCAACCCCCCTTTAATTTTTTATTATGTGTATGTTTATGTGCACAACTTATGCTTGCAGGTGTCCATGTAGGCCACAAGAGGGAGTCTGAGATCCTAGCACTTACATAATGCTGTGTGAGTGCCAGACCTAACTCAGGTCCTCTGAAAGAGCAAGGAGTGGTCTTAACTCTTTAGCCACCCAGAACCGTTAATTTTATTTTTCAAGTTATTGTATGTTGGGGGAACATATATATCTTATGTGGAGGTCACAGCACAGCTTTCAGGAGTCAGTTTTCTCCTTCTGTCATGTGAGTCCCAGGGATTGAATTCAAGTTGTGGCCTCAGTGGTTCAGATCCACCTCGGTAGCCTTCTGCCCGTCTCTCTCACTCTGAATATATACTGTTTGGTATGTGTGTGCATGAGTGGAGGGGTGTGTAGAGGTCAAAGGACATACTTTGGAAGTGAGTTCTCACTGCCTTGTTGAGACCCCAGTGCCCATCCCCCATGCTCCTTTAAGGTGAGGTATCTCTTCTGTTTCTGCTCTAGGCTAGCTTGCATGTGAGCTTCTAGGTACCGTCTCCTATCTTGCTGCAGATGCTGAGATTACCCCATTGGACTCTACACAGGGTTCTGGCTGTCAGAGTTGTACAGTGGTGGTTTTTACCCAGAGCCAACTCCTTCGACATGTTTTGCTTATCTCTTGAGGCCATCCTGCTAGGAACATACTGCTCTAAAACTAGCGTTTTACTGTACACTGACTTTGTCTTTGACATTCCTTGTCTTGTGATCATTTTGCAACATAGACCTGCAACAGATTCTTTGGTTAGTATTACACACACGCACGCACGCACGCACACACATGACTGCTGCCTGAAGTCCAATTTCTCTGTGGGCCACTTTTATCAGGAAATACAAACGAGAAGTTATTCAATGTACCGAGTTTAAGGTTCTGGGAGGACACCCAGATACACTTCTCCCAAGCTACTTTAACAATAAGAAAATGCCAGTTTTTATTTTCAGTGTCTCACTCCCCTTATTTGGCTGGTACATGACAACTTAGTTTGTGTGGCTTAACCTGCTCCTTGATTCAGAAATGAAAGATGCTAAACTCAAAGAATGGAAGCTGGGAGCTCTCCTTCAGAAGAGCCGTATCAGGATAGGTGGTCTTGGTACTGGGGTAGGGGAGGGGTGGGAGTGAATAGAGAGCCTTCAATTCTGTAGGACAAAGGGAATATTACAGACTTCTGGGGGAAGGAGGGCTAAGTGCCACAGCCCAGTGGTATGACCTAGCTTACATACCAGGAGTCACAAGGTGAGAGGCCATTAGAGAAAAGTTAAGGTCTGAGGAGATGGTCAAGAACACATGCTGCTCTTGACAGAAGACCCGAGTTTGGTTCCCAGAACCTACATCAGGCAGCTTATAACCACCCGTTAACTCCATTCCCAGGGGATCCCACACCTTTGGCTTCCACAGGCACCTGCCCTCATGTGCACCCTGACACACACACATACACATGACTAAAAATGCAATCCTAAGAACAAAGTAAGGAGGGACAGGGTATGGTGGTGCACACCTTTAATCTGAGAATTCAAGACACAGAGGCAGGAGGATCTCAGAGTTCAAAGCGGGCTATGGTTCAAAGTGATGGTTTACATAAGTTCCAGGTCAACCAGGGCTACATAGGTCCTGTCTCAAATCACCACCCCCCACCCCCACACAATGATGAAGTTTAAGTTTAATATTGTTTGAAGAGATGACTCAGTGGTTAAGAACACACACTGTTCTTACAGAAGACCTGAGTTCAGTTTCTAGTACCTACGTCAGGGCTCACAGCCATCTGCAACTTTTTTTTTTTTAAACAGATTTATTTTTATTTTATGTATATGAGTACTCTATCTGCATGTACCCCTGCATGTTAGAACAGGGCATCAGATCCCATTACAGATGGTTGTGAGCTACCATGTGGTTGCTGGGATTTGAACCCAGGACCTCTGGAAGAGCAACCAGTGCTCTTAACCGCTGAGCCATCTCTCCAGCCCCCATCTGTAACTTTACTTCCATGAGGAGACACCTCTAGCTTGCATAAGCACCTGCACACACGTATGCCTACCTATGCTTGTATACACACATTAAAAATTCAATTGTCTTGGGCCTGGGTATAGAAGTGTGGAGAGGACTGGTGCCAAGACCAGAGCAAACTTATCAACTCTCTTGTCCACAGAGAGCTGACGGGATGAGGTGTGGCTTGACTGCTGGGATCTAAGTAGAGGTAGTAATAATCCTTAGGTCTGGCACTCCACAAGAAACTCTCTGATTACCCAGCTTTTGGGTGTAAGTACTTAGTAAAAACCTTACAATATGCAGATCAGCACGTGGCAGAAGGAAGGAGGGCAGTGGGTTTCTGGGCAGCAGTGGACACAGGAGCCAGAAGTGTTACCACTGCAGAGGCCACATTCAGATTTTGCCAGGAAAGATTTAGGGCAATCCTGTTGGGTTTCAATTTCTGGAGTTTTCAGATGAAAGCTGCTTGCAGAGAACTGATTTTCATAGACGTTGGCATAGACAGGATTAACAAAAGTCACAGGCTGACAACGATCACAATAATGTAACGCATGGATCCTTATGTCAGGACACAGCACAGTGCAACCATTAGGCACCTGCTACCCACACTCTCCCACGACTTTCTCACATATGCTCGCTCACACATGCTCACAAGCCGTAGGCTGGACACAGTAGGTCTTTCCTTCCTCTGCCCTCCCCTCCCTTCTTTCTTTGAGATATCTGGCCAGCCTGGCACTTAGGATCCTCTCTCAAGTGTTGGGAGTATGAGGGTGTACCTCCAAGCCTGGCCAATGCCTTACCCACAGAATGTTCAGTAACCATGGCCAGTGACAGCTTTAGTGGGTAAGAAGCCTGCTGCTGGGCCTGAGAACCTGAGTTTGATCCCTGGGACCCACGTGCTGGATGAAAGGAGAATCTGCATCTTTAAAACTTTAAATTTTAGGGGTGGAAGAAAGATGTCCTCTGGCCTTCACACATTCATCCACTCACCCAATAAAATGTAAAAAAGAAAAGTTCTATAACAACATTATTCATCACAATAATAGTCCTGAGGCTTTACATGATGCTATACGTTTATTCTGAATCAGACTGTTCAAGGTGGCTCAATTCTTTACAAACTACAACTGTGGAATACATGTTAAAACAGTTAAACAATTTTAACGTCTCTTCCTTAACTATACTGGACACACAGTACACTGGAGCCTGGAGTGTGAGGAGGGACCCTGCTGGTAGGGGGGACCAGTGTGGAGCTCCCGGCTGCTCTGTAGACCTCTTGTCTACTCTATCGCTGTGGAGCTCTCCCTCCAAGGCACCCCTCGATGACTAGAGCCAAACCTACTATCAAACATGAAATGCATTACAGAGCTTCTTCCTAGCATTCACATTCTAACGTTTACAACAATAACAACAGACAGAAATGGACACTTACTGTACCTCTCCCTCTCCAGTGTGGACTCTCTGATGCTTGGAAAGATTTGACTTGCTACAGAAGGTTTTCCCACAGTGGTTACACCAATAGGGTTTTTCACCAGTATGGATTCTGTGATGCTTATTAAAATTCGAACTATGGTTGAAGGCTTTGCCACACTCCTTACACTTATAGGGTTTCTCCCCTGTATGCAGACGTTGATGGGAACTGAGACCTGCGTGCTGACTAAAACTCTTTCCACACTCATTGCACTGATAGGGCTTCTCCCCTGTGTGGATGCGATAGTGTCGAATGAGGCTGCCCTTCCCACTGAAGGCTTTCCCACAGTCTTTACACTGATAGGGCGCCTCTTCTGTGTGCATCCTTTGATGTTTAAGGAGGTCTGAGCTCTGCCCAAAGGCTTTCCCACACTTACAGTCATAGGGCCGGTCCACCAGATGTGTCCGGTAATGAAGGGTAAGGTTGGAGCTGTGGCTGAAAGCCTTCCCACACTTGGTGCACACGTAAGGCTTCTCCCCAGTGTGTGTTCTCCGGTGTTTAGTGAGGTTTGAGCTATTGCTAAAGGCCTTCCCACACTCTGCACATATGTAACGTTTCTCTCCTGGAGCAGGCCTAGCAGACGCTGCTTCTGCCCCTTTCCTGGATCCCGTGTCTTGAAGAGAGGCTTTTGCCCCTCTCTCCCTTTCCAGGTTGTTGGCCCACTGCCTTTCTGACCTCGATCCATACTTATTGGCAGTGATCATGGGCATGATGTTTCTTTTGAGTCCACCTGCATGAGACTCTTCTTCAGAACTTCTCTGTTCATCTGCTGAGTCCTCCTTCTGCGGATTCAATTTAAAACCTGGAAACAGGTGGGTTAAGCGTGTTAGTTGTTCCTTTTCTGAGGGAGCTATTGCAGGGAACAGGACCACCAGGTGAGGTAGTAGATGTGATGTGTGAATCTCACAGCAATAAAATAAAACCCTTGCCCCATCTACTATGGTCTGCATTCACAAGACCCTGCCTGCTCTGTCAATCACCTGATTATTTTACAATTCAGTCTCTAGAAAGACTCTTCCCACTCCGCCCTCCTGGACGCTTGGGAACAGTCTAAATTACACTGAGGTGTTCTGTCTGTGACTTCCCGCTCGCTTCTGCAAAGTACTCAGAGCCAACAGTTACGTGAAGAATCTCTGGTTTTAAGGGTTTCTCAGTCATGCAGATAAAGGAAAGTCAAAGCTCAAGTTCTAGCCGGGTAAACGCCAGGTTTCAACGCCTTAGGTTTGACTGAGATCCACTCAGGGCTCAGACAGACGGGCCAACTTCCTCTGTACCCTGTGCTACTGGCTTCCTCTTCCCATCCAGTGCACCTTCTCGGGGCACCTAAGTTTCTTTGAGACTTTAAGCGAGGCCATCATTGCCAACTCCTCTTTCCTAAGAGCACTTAGAAGCCTTTTCTCCAAACTGGGCAGTAAAGCTTTAGTGATGCACGCCTTTCATCCCAGCACTTGGGAGCCAGGCACATCTCTGTCTTTTGCGGCAGCCTAGTTTACATAGTTCCAGGCCAGGTAGAGACCAAAACAAAAGACAAAAACAAAATTAAAAAACAAGTCACAAACACAAAACAGAATAACCACAACGACCCCACGACAACACAACAACAAACAGCCCATTTCCAGCTCTGGTAATACTTCCTGGCTCTCCACTTTGTGTAGAACTGACAAGTGACTATGAAAAGGGCAATGAATGGAAGGAGACGATTTACCCTATTTTAATTTTTTTTCTTTCAACTGTCATAATTTACCCTTAAGTCTTTACAGTTGAATACAATTCCATTGTGTGTGTATACATTTTCTTTATCCATTGACTCATAGGCTGGTTCCATATTTTGGATCTATATTTGGGAACAGAGCTGTGGTAAAATTGGCCCATCTCTGTGATACACGGATTCGCAATCCTACAGACAGGAAGCAGGGTACAGTGGTCATAGCTCTAGTCCCAGCACTTGGGAGCGGTGGAGGCAGGACCAGGAGTTCAAGGTCACTTTCTCTTACTAAGCACTTTTGAGGCCAGTAGCCTACTTTAATTAAGAAAACAAGTTTTTTGTGTGGGGGTGTTTTGCCTACATGTACGTAAGTGTGCTGCGTGCATGCCTGGTGCTGTGGAGGGCAGAAAAGGGGGCCGGCCCACTTGGAACTGCAGTTGTGGACTGTTTTAAGCTACCATATGGGAACTGAAAATGTTCCTCTGCAAAAGCAGCAAGTGTTTGTAACTGTAGACCCATCTTTCTAGTCACAATTATCCTAATCTTTAAAAGATTTATTTTCATGTACGTGTGTGTCTCATTTCTTATGCCCATGAATCTGCCACACATATGAGGGTGTCTGCAAAGGCCAAAGAGGCCATTAGGTCTCTTGAAGTGGGAGTCCCAGGCAGTTGTGAGCAACTGAATGTAGGAACTGGACTGAAGCGTTCGTCCTCTGTAAGAGCAGCAACTGCTGATCTGCTGAGTCATCTCTCCAAGGAGGAGGAAGGAGAAGCTGCCACAGGTTAGGAGTCAAGAAAACGTGGCCCTGAGAGCCGGCCAATTAGCTAAGGGTTATCCACAGCAAAGTAGATTCTAGTGGCACAGAGGGGAGGTATCTGCCCAGCTCTTGTCCTGTTAAGGAAATTATTGTGAACAATAAAAGTTGTGTGTCTTTTATCTGGGAACTAAATGGTCAAAGGTAGGGTAGAAACCCTGGATTGGGATTAAAAATTTCAACAACATTCCAGCTCTTAATTCATATCTATGAATTAGGTCCAAAATCTATTGACAATGGTTCAAGGTGTGGTCAGTCAGGAGTACATGCCTATCAATGATCTGTATTAGTCTGTACTCACTCGTGTGGTGCTGGCAAGAGCAGAGGTTTGAGTTGGGAGGTTGGCTATTCCAGTCTGAATCAAGTTTCAAAGGGCCAGAGTCTCAGAATCCAAAGGAAGGCAGAGGAGACAGAAGTGTAGAAGCGAGCAGACTGAGGTAGAAGACTGTGATCGTATTCTAAAACCAGGTGCTGTGGGGGAATGTTTCAACCTACAAGGAGGAGGGCATCTTAGGGTTTCCTTGCCGTGAAGGGACACCATGAGCAAGGCAAATCTTAACAAAAACATTTAATTGGGGCTGGCTTACAGTTTCAGAGGTTTAATCCATTATCATTATGGCGGGAAGCATGGCAGTGTGCAGGCAGACATGGTGCTGGAGGAGCCACGAGTTCTACATCTTGATCAGCAGGCAGCAGAAGGGGACTGTCTTCTGGTTCCACACTGGGCATGAGTGTAGGCATAGGAGACCTCAAAACCCATTGAGACAGTGACACCTCCAACAAGGCCATGCCTCCTCCAACAAGGCCACGCCTCCTAATAGTGCCACTACCTGTGGGCCAAGCCTATCAAACTATCATGTTCCACTCCCCAGTCCCCATAGGCTAGTAGCTATAGCATAATGCAAAATACACTTAGTTCAGCTTCTAAAGTCCCCACAGTCTAGCTCAACAATGTTTAAAAGTCCAAAGTTCAAAATCTCTTCTGAGACTCATGCAATCCTTTAACTGTAATCCCTTATAAAATCAAAATCAAGAAGCAGATCATATACTTCCACCATGACAGGATATACACTGCCATTCTAAAATGTCATAGTGAGGACCACAGCAAGACCAAAATCAGTTGAGCAAACTCCAAACTCTGCATCTCCATGTCTGACGTCCAACTCTGTCTGTCCCAGCTTTGCTGACTCCACCTCTCTCTCTCGTGCTGGTTCCACTCCCTCCGTGGCAGCAGCTTTCCTTGACAAGTATCCCAAGGCTCTGGCATCTCTTAGCACCATGAAATGCCCAGCTCTGCCCTCTGCAGCACTCCAGGCTCTGGCTGACCCCACTCCACTGCTGCTGTGCTTGGGTCACGCCAGGGGACTGGCAGCCCGAATACACTGGGGTCTTCCGCTGCAGCTAGGCTTCACTTTGAACGATAGCCTCCCATAGTCTTTCTTCCTGGTGCCAAGCCTCAACTTCTTTGCCACGTTTCCTTTCGTCCTGGGCCTTCAACTGCAACTGATGCTGCATCTTCAACAATGGTCTTTCCTTTCGCAGTTTGCTATGCTTGATCAAAATGCCCCTCATAAGAGTGAATAACATGACAGAGTCTATGCTAGGTTTCTGTGAGATACCCTTTGTCAGTGCAATTAATCTGGTCTCTTCACCTTAGCCTCAGGAAGACTCAGACACGGGCAAAAAGCAGCTACATTCTTTACTGAAATATCACAAGAACAATCTCTGGGCAACATAGTAAAATTATTTTCCTCTGAATCCCCCTGAGCCAGGCCCCCACAGTTCAAGTCACCCTCAACACCACTCACTGTGTTCTATGCGCCTACTAGTGTGCCCCATTAAACTCCACTTAAAGCATTCCACTGCTTTGCTAATCCAAAGTTCCAAAATCCACATTCCTCCAAACAAAGGCACGGTCAAGCCCATCACAGCAATACCCCAGTCCCTGGTACCAACTTCTTAGGGGTTCATTGCTGTGAAGGAACACAATGATCAAGGCAACTCTCAAAAGACAAACATTTAATTGGGGCTGACTTATGGTTTGAAAGGTTTAGTCCATCATCATCATGCTGGGAAGCATGGTGGTGTGATGACAGACATGGTGTAGGAGGAGCCGAGAGTTCTACATCTTAATCAGCAGGCAGCAGAAGGGGACTGTCTTCTGGAGGAGGCTCTGATAACACACTGGGTGGTGCCTAGTCATAGGAAACCTCAAAGCCCACAACAGTGACACCAACAAGGCCACACCCACTCCAACAAGGCCACACCCACTCCAACAAGACCACACCCACTCCAACAAGGCCACACCTACCCCAACAAGGCCACACCCACTCCAACAAGGCCACACCCACTCCAAAAAGGCCACACCTCCTAACAGTGCCATTCCTTGGGCCAAGCATTCAAATGCATGAGACCATGGAGGCCAAACCTACTCAAACTACCACTGAGGGTCTTCCTTCTTTTTTGGAGGGGGTGTGGAGGGGAGGGCAGGGTCTCACTCTGCACTCTCCTGGAACACACTAGGAATGCAACAGTCCCCGAGGCCTTAGCATAACTGAAGCCATGATGGAAATACCATTCAGGCTTTAGAACTCAACACAGGCAGGAACACCCGCCGAAACAAGAACAAAGATGGAATCCATTAAAGTCCACAGTCCAAGAAAGTCCCTAAATGTTCTAGCCCGGGTTTTTGGCTGGCTAATGCTCTTTTATGGCTGAGGTGTCAACCAAGGATGTGGTTTTTATTCTTAAAAGCACAGCCTAAGAAAGGCTACAGACTGCACTTGTGTCTGCACCTGAACATAAAGACTTTCTCTTGGCTTGAACCCATTTCTGAGTAGTCTCAGGTGGATACCTCACAAAGGTAGGCCTAAGGTGGCTTTAAACTCACGGCAGTCCTCCTGCTTCAGACTTCCAAGAACTATGAGCAGTTATGTTTTTGGTTTTCTCCATGTATAATTATAGTCCATGGAAGCCCCAGGTAACTGGAAGACGGTATTAA
This sequence comes from Rattus rattus, assembly GCF_011064425.1. Lineage (NCBI taxonomy): Eukaryota > Metazoa > Chordata > Mammalia > Rodentia > Muridae > Rattus > Rattus rattus. The sequence continues at coordinate 15,502,926 of NC_046169.1, read as the reverse complement.
TAATTCCAAACAATGAAAAACAGTTAATAGGGTTTTTTTAATAGTTCAGTTTTTATGTTTCTCAAACAATATGATTTTGTTGTTTCTTAAATCGGAGTGTCAATATATATATAGCTCAGGTTGGCCTTGAACTCTTCCACCTTGGCCTTTTGAGTGCTAGGATTACAGTAGGATTACAGGATACGTGACACCACACTTGGCTGTAGAATGTGGGAGTTTTGTTGTTTACTTTTATGTTTTAAATTTGCTTATTTTATGAGTGCTCTGTCTCCATGTATGTAGGTCTACCACATTTATGTTGGTACCTACAGAGTCAGAACAAAGAACTAGATCAACCTAGAATTAGAGTTACAGGTGCTAGCGTGCCACCACATGGGTGCTGGGAACCGATCTCAGGCCCTCTGCAGGAGTAACGAGTGCTCTTAACTACCAACTCCCTCCAGCCTCCTATAATGTGGCTTTCTAAAAAAAACTTTGGGCCAAGTGTGGTGGTGCAGCACTCTCAGTCCAGCACTCAGAAGGAATAGGCAGGTAGCTCTTTATGAGTCTGAGGCCAGCTTGGTTTATGTAGTGAGTTCTAGGACAGCCAAGACCCCATAGTGGGACCCTGCCCAAATGAATGAATGAATAAATTAGTTAATAAATAGAAATAATTACTGTGTGTGTGTGCAGGTATTCCTGAAACCGTGCGTGTGGGGGTCAGTTCTTTCCTTCCATCAGGTAGGTTTCAGGGATGGAACTCAGGTCTCTAGGCTTCCAGAGCAAGCATTTTAACTGCTGAGCCATCCCGTCAGTCCTAAGATGTACATTTTTAAACAATCATTTTGGATTATGTGCCTGCCTGTCTGAATGTGCATCAAATATGTGTAGGCATCCGTGGGACTGGAAGTGGGCGTTGAAAGTAAACCGTGAACCAGGGTCTTCTGAGAGAGCAGCTACTGCTCCTAACTGCGTCACATCTCCAGCCCTAAGAACAGCTTTCTGCTTGTTTTATTCTTTTTGAGACGAGGTCTCTTTACCATTTTACCATTGGTTGTTTTGAAGCACACTCCATAGGCCAGGCTGACCTGCACAGAGATCTCACGGGCCTCTGCCTCCTGAGTGCTGGAACTAGAGGTGTGTGCTATTATACCTGACACAAGAATATGGTTTAACAGGGCTCAAAGCTTGCTTTCCAAGAGAGAACTTCAAGTGTCTAGGACATTGTAAGCAACTCAGGCAATTTCTCAGGCCTATGGCTCTGCTCGTGAGCATACCTATCCATGAAACATGGTAAGAACAAGATTTGGAACAACGTGCTGTATTTTCACCAACATGTAAGTTTGATTATTCTTTGCAGATGTTTTTACTCCACATAAATGAAGGTAAATAAGAACAGAAACGACCAGTATAAAGTAAGGCTGCTATGTATTACATAAATCATGATTTGTGGAGATCTGAGCTAGGGAACAGCTAGTTGCCCTAATGTACTTTTTTGAGACGAAGTCTCAACAAATCCAGACTGGTCCTGAATTCTCCATGGAGCCAAGGCTGAGCCTGAATGTGAGTGCTGGGGTTGCAGGTGAGTGCCATTACATGTGCTTTAAGTGGTCCAGGGATGCAGCCCAGGGCCTCCTGCATGCTGCTCCAGCACTCTACAACATGGGCTGCTTTTCCTTACCCTAACTTTTGGCCTGTGTTAAGTCTGCAGAGGTTCAAAAAGGTTCGACCTTTCCCAGACCCAGTCTGTTCTGCTCTGAATCCCAGGAACTACCCTTAGGCCTAACACTTTCCATGTTTTCCAGCTGTACTTGAGTCTGCCAGTGGGTACACCAAAAGACGTAAGGGCAGGAACAGTGTACAAATGAGGCTTCTATTCCATTTTCTCTTTACCCAATGGCAAGACCTGGAGCAGAGCTCCTAGCATGTGAGTCCTTCCATCCCTACCAAGGCTCAGCTCTTGTCTGGTTCGGGCAATAACAGGTCTTCCTTCCTAGCCCTTTGGACTCCCAGGCAGGCAGCCATACCTTGCCACTGTCTTCCAGCTTAGTGCTACACTGGCTCATCCAGCCTGTCCCTATCTCTCCATCGGTCTCACTCCTTCTTCAAACTGAGCTCACTCCACTCAACCTTCTACAGCGTGTTGCCTGGCCTAGTGCTGGGAACCTGTCTGAGACGACAGGGTTTGGGAGAGGGAAGTGCATGCCTTCTGCTCTACCAGTCAGGCCGATCCAGACACTACCTCTCTCCTGGACCCTGAGAGGGGTCCTTACCTTGGCGCTTTCTTGGGTCCTGAGTGAAAACCTCCTCTTCACCAGTCTCTTGGATGTACAGGGGCCCCCAAAACTCATATTTAGGGCTGGCATCCACAGGTTGGGTCTCAGTGCTGCTTAAGGACTCCATTGCAGTTCCTGAAGTTGATATTTTCTCCCAAGACTGCTTCTGTTCATTTGGAGATGAGACCTAGGACAATAAGAAATGGCTGGGTATATGCAATGCGAGCTATGCAGACCTTTTTAAGGAAAGGAAAATGCCCATCCCACTTGGTTCCCAAGGCTACTTCAAGACAAAAGCGGATAATAGGGAGAAACATGATCCAGCTCCCCGGAAAATTCTGTCTGGTTAATCTTGTTGGACAGTGCGGAGTAGTTTCTGCCTTCCAGCCTACAGGAAGGTAAACAACTTAAACTAGCTTCAGGAAGTCACTGAAACTGAGCAGATTTACCAGGCTCCTTCCTGCCAGAATAAGCAATAACAGCAAGAGTTCCTCTGAGACTAGGAACAGAGCTGCAAAGGATATGCAGACCAGCTGAGCCGCCTGAAACAGGACACTCTCTAACCTGCTGAGCCATGCCTATGCTCCAGGTACATCCAGCTGATCTGTGACCTGTCACAAATGTTGGGGTGGGCTTTGGTGATGCAGCTGTCTTTGAGTCATTTCTGCTCCTGTAAGTAATCCCTCACCCACATTCCCATTACGTAACCCCAATAAAAGTCCAAGTTTACCAAGCTGGACTTTGATGGAACCTGTACAGTCTGCCATGGATTCCCTATGGGGCTGAGCAGATGTGTGTATCACATCTCCCCAGGGAACGTTTTACATACAAGGACAAGCCTGATGGCTGCCTAGAAAGTTATGTTCTGGGTCTCCTAGCATCTGAGGGCCTCCCGCCCACCTGCAGTCCAGGCTCATCCAGTTCTTGCTCCAGGTCTTCCAGGAGAGTGACGGCCTCCTCTGCATTCTCAGGGCAGTGCTGCTGAACCCAGGCCTGGAGCTCTCGGGGCAGGATGGTCAGGAACTGCTCCAGAACCAGTAGCTCTAGAATCTGCTCCTTGGTGTGGATCTCAGGCTGTAGCCACTCACAGCAGAGCACCCGAAGCTGGCTCAGTGCCTCTCGGGGCCCAGGAGTGTCATGGTACCCAAACTGCCTGAAGCGCTGACGGGATAGCTCTAGGCTAGGGCGGCCCTTGTCCTTCTCTTCCTCCTCTTCAGCTTTAACGGTGGAAGGTCCCAACTGCTCCAGAGTGTCATGGTACCCAAACTGCTTGAAGCTCTTACGGGATAGCTCTAGACTAGGGCGGCCCTTGTCCTTGTCTTCCTCCTCTTCAGCTTTAATGGTTGAAGGTCCCATTGACTCAAGAGTGTCCTGGTTTCCAGACTGCCTGAAGCGCTTTCGGGATAGCTCTAGGCTAGGGCGGCACTTGTCTTTTTCTTCATCCTCTTCAACTTTAATGGGCGAAGGTCCCATAGACTCCTGAGGTGGCCTGGGGCCCAGAACTGTGGCCATGCCCACCACCTTGGTCATGACACAGACTCCAGAACCAGCAGGACTCTTAGGAGTAGGCCTGGAGCCTTTGGGTTTCTGGTTCTTAAAGTGCCACACTCCAAACCTACAAAAACATAGTTGTCATAAAATTATAAGAAAACAAAAATATGTCTTTCTGGCTCTATCAAGGGGGCCACCAGACAACTACCATATAAAAAGTATTGTTCACAGATGGTAGGATGGCTCAGTGGATCAATGTGTTGCTGCTAGGCCTGGTTAGACCCTTATGACCCACACAGTGGTATATGGAAAGAACCAGCTTGTGCAAATTGTCCTCTGACCACGAGTGCAACACACACACACACACACACACACACACACAAAGTATAAAAATGGATAAAAACTGGATTAAAAAAAGGACATTCAGAAATGTCCTTTATAGGAAAATGGATGGAAATGGAGATTATCACATTACGCGAGATAACCCAGACTCACCAAAATAAGCACGTTCTCTCTCCCACGCAGAATGTGAAGAGTGGGACCAGACAAAGTAAAGGGATGTGGAGGGGGTAAAGGGAGTATGAGGGACAAGAACAGGAGCACGGACTGAGTACGATTAAAGCAGGTTTATGTGCTGTGATTACAGGAATAAGAATGGCCCCCTAGAGGCTCAGACTGTATTATTTGGAAGGGGTAGGAGGATTAGGAGGCAAGGCCTTGTTGATAGAAATGTGACACTGAGGAGGATCTTGAGGTTTCAAAAGTCCACACTAAGCCCAGTGCTGCTCTCTCCGCCTATAGATCAGAATGTAGCTCTCAGCTACTGCCCCAGTGCCTACCTGCGTGCCACCATGCTTCCTGCCATGATAATAATGGACCTAACCTCTGGAACAGCTTTTAATTAAGCACTTTCTCTTCTAAGAGTTAGTGTAGTCATGGTGTCTTTTACAACTGCCTGAAGCGCTAAGAGACTAAGAAGAGACTAAGAAGCTATGCATGGAGTATCATAACGAAGTACTTTGTACTATTAACTCATACAAAATTAGTACTATTTCACATCTTACAACTACAGGTATCTTAGTTTCTATGGTTTCAGCAAGCTATCTAATTCTGACTGTGTCAGCACGAGCATATATGTTCCAGACTAGCGCTACCTAGCTTATTAAAATAGTGGAGTATAAGGGTTAAGAAGATAGTTCAAAAGCAAAGTATCTGCCTTGAGGATTCAAAGCTTTGGGTTCCACCCCTAGCACCAAACAAACAGAAGAACAAAAACCTAATTAGTATGGACACTGAACTCTACCTGACTTACTTTAAGGAGAACACACTCATTTTTTCTTTTCCTTTTTGGGTTTGGGCTTGTGTGCCTGTATGTGCGTGTGTACATATGTAGAGGCTAGCTTGCCTATGCATGCCATGTGTGTATAGGTCAGGGGTCAATGCCAGAGGTCTACCTCTATCACTCTTCATCTCATTGTTCTGAGACAGGGTCTCCCACTGTACCTGGAGTGTATGGACCGGTGAAACCAGGAATCTGCCAGTCTCTGCCCTTCCAGTATTAAGATTTCAGGCATAAGCAGACATATCTGGGCTTTTCACCTGTAGGCTCAGGTACTCAGGCCTGTACAGAAAACGCTTTACCAACTAAGTCACTTCCCAAACCCCATATTCAAGTTTAAATGTCTTTAGCTGAACAATTTTTTAAAAATCTTGCGGTTTTTGTGTGTGTGTGCACGCACACACTCTTATATTTATAGGGATCAGTGTGGGAAACCCTACAGCTACAGGTATTTGTGAACTGCCTAACATGGGTGCTGAAAACCAAATTTGGGTTCTCTGCCAAGAGCAATACATATTCTTAACCACTGAATCATCTTTCCATTATCTTCCCTTCGTAATTAATCAATTGTGTGTAGGGGGAACAGGAGGCATGTACAGAGGTTAGAGGTTAAAGCTCTCAGTTTTGTCCTTCCACCATGTGGGTCCCAGGGATCAAACTCAGGCCAACATGCTTGGGGACAAGCATGTTTATGGGCTGACCCATCATTTGTGGCCCTGCAGTTAGATCTCTTTTTGTTAATAAGACTACACTGTCGCTGTCTTCAGACACACCAGAAGAGGGCATCCGATCTCATAACAGATGGCTGTGAGCCACCATGTGATTGCTGGGATTTGAACTTAGGATCTCTGGAGAAGCAGTCAGCGTTCTCAACCACTGAGCCATCTCTCCAGCCCATGCTTACAGTTCTTTAGTCTGACAGGATATATATTGCTGAAAAAATTGAGAGGAAAAATTCAATCAAAATAGGTGAAGCAAACAAAAAAAAAATGCTTAAAAATATTTTTCTTCTAAGCTTTGAACATTTGGTATCTCCCAGTTGATACCTTAGAATACAGAAGAGTAGCTGAACGCCTGCTGCTTGACCATTGGGTGTGCCCTGCCTTCCTGGAGCTTTCTACTTTGTGGGAGGTGAGAAGCAAAGAAATATTGAGTATCAGCCTCTCACTCCTGGGAGCCTAAATATATTTAGTAAGAGAATGCATAAATGAACATTTTATGCTTGTGATGGGCAGCATGACTGCCATCCCAGCATTCTGAGACTGGCCAAAGCCAGCACCCCACTACATGGTGAGAGGCGGTACCCTCAGAAACAAACCAACAAAATAAAAAATAAAAAGGAGGGGCTGGAGAGGTGGCTCAGTGGTTAAGAGCACCGACTGCTCTTCCAGAGGTCCTGAGTTCAAATCCCAGCAACCACATGGTGGCTCACAACCACCCGTAATGGAGTCCGATGCCCTCTTCTGGTGTGTCTGAAGACAGCTACAGTGTACTCATATACAAAATAAATAAATAAATCTTAAAAAAAAAAAATAAAAAAAAAAAAGGAGGTGGGGAGAACAGGGTGGGAGATAGGCTACAAAGTAGGAAAAAAGAAAAGCTTCCACATGACATGTGGGGTCTTTTTGTTTGCCTTTTTGGTTTTGGCAAGATTTAAAAATATCTGGTAATAAAGTATCTTGGCACCTTGCTCCCTTCCCGCCAAGAGAGCCAGTAATTTCACATTTGGTAATACTGAGCTTGCCATGTGAAGATTTCCTCCAGGTCTAAGTTTCTGAAATTTTTCTTTGTTATAAAATCAAAAAGTATTTGGGTAGAAAAACAGGACTAATTTAACACTTTCATAGAAAAAAGTAACTTTAAAACGGCTATCTAAAGCAGGGTGTGGTATGCATGCCTTAATCCTAGCACGTGAGAGGTAGAGGCAGGGGGATCTCTGAGTTAGAAGCCAGCCAGCATAGTCTAATGACAGAGTTCCAGGACAGCCAGGCAGGGCTACACAGAGAAACCCTGTCTTGAAAAATAACAAAGATGAAAAACAAAGCCATCTAAAGGTGTAACTCAGCTGGCAAGATGGCTCGGAGGGTGACAGACGCAACCTGCTGCTGGGTTTGAGCCTGGTGCCCATATAATAAAAGGGAAGCACTCAGCTGTGCCAATTGTCCTTTGACATACACAGACAGACAGACAGACAGACACACACACAGTAAAAAATAAAAACCTAACTCTTAAGGTCTAGCAGCAGCAGAAGCTTATGATCTATTCAAGTCAGGCTTTTGGTCACTTCCCAACTTTTCTCTCCTTTATACAAATTCTGCAAAGTTTATAAGCCCCCCTCCCTTAATCAGCCTCAATTTAGCTCTGTGCGATGTATAAATAAATCAAACTATCACAGATTGTAGCAAATGCACAGCAGTTACTACCAAGTGACAGCGAATGCCCTTAAAGACACTCTGTACTTGGAAACTGAAGTCATGGTGGCACACGCCTGTAATTACAGCACTGAAGAGAACAGAGACAGGAGGATCACCAACAGAGGCTACACAGTAAGACCCTATCTCAAACCGAGCAAACTAATTTTCAAAAAGCTTCTAGGCAAGCCAATAATTCTGAGGAGCATAACTGCTGGGCAGATCTAATAGCTAAGACATTCTCAGAGTGAGCCAAATTCTACATCATTTCAATAGCCCTGAACCAATACTCGGTTTCTCTTCAGAAGTCTTCCAGCACTTGAAAAACAACTTTCGTGTGTTGATGTTTTGTTGTTGTTGTTCATAGTTGTTTTCTGTCCCCTTACAACCCAGATTTCCAACTATGTCACCCACCAAATAAATCAATCACCTTTTAATCCTATATTCGTTTTACAAACGATCGTCTAAAAATCTTTCCAGACTCGAGCGGATCCTTGTTCAGTGCACACAAAGCCCAACGAGACTAATTCCCCGCCTGGATTGGACATTACCCAAGATTAATGAGATTCGGGTTTTCACAGGCGGTTTCTACCATTGGGCTTGTTCTTTACAATTAGTCCTGAGTTTAGATCTCAGGGCGAGAACTCGGGGAAAAAAGAAGGTATTTCCCTCGGGCTAACAGACAATAACAGAGAGACCAGAAAAGCGACTCCGGAAGCAAAAGAAACAGGGTTTTGTTCCAGAGAGCCCTCGGGGGTGGAAAAGGCTTTCCTAAGAGCGGCGCCTACAACGGCTGGGCGGGGCGCTCCTCCTTAGACAATCTCCCAGAACCACCATGGAAGAATTCCCCGAACCAGAACCAGAGCGGCTAAACCCGTCCCACCCTCTCTAAACCTTTCGGCCAACGCTTCCCCGACCGCTAGGCTAACCTGGGACTCGCAGGCTCACCGTGACTCAGAACCGCTTTGGAGTCTGGAATCCTCACAGCGGCTGAACCATAGCACAACCGGAAGTACGTCAGAGCCCCGCCTCGCAGGAGGGGGGCGCAGCCGCCCCTCTAGGAATCCGAGAGTTCTCGGTATCCTGATTCAACCGGTACTGGGACTTCTTAGTTGTGGTCTGTTCCCCCAGACTCCCATTCCTTTTTTATTCTCATTCTTTCTCACTCCCTTTCTCCCCCTCATCTCCCCTTTCTTTCTTTCTTTTTTGGGGGAGGGGTGGTTATGTAGCCCTGGCTGTTCTGAAAATTACTCAGTAGACCAGGCTGGCCTCGAATTCAGGGGTTCACCTGTCTCTGCCCCTCGAGTGCTGGGGTTAAAGGCATGAGCCACTGCCTGGCTCCCTTTTTGTTTCTGAGACAAACATGTTATTGTATAGCCCTGGCTGGCTCGGAACTCTATGTATACCAGCTGGTCTCGAACTCTGTAAACGACCCACTTGCCTCCGGATCCATGAGTAAAGAGCTTGCTAAACAAGCATGAGGACTTAAGTTTGGAGTTCCAGTACCACACACACACACACACAACCACGGTATGGGCCGGGAGGATCCCTGCAGCCTTCCCGCCTAGTTCAGTGAGTTCCAGTACCCCCCCCCCACACACACACGCACACAAAACCACGGTATGTCACATGCTTGTAATCTGAGTGCTGGGAGGATCCCTGCTGCCTGTTGTCTGGGCCGCCTCGTTCCAGATCAGTGACACCTTGTCTCAAAAACAAGGTAGAGAAGCAATTGAAGAAGACACCTTTTCCCTTCACATGTTTGCAGACACACTTGTGTACATGACCACTGTATTACTCAGGGTTCTCCAGAGTCACAGAACTTAGGGAATGTCTATACGGAGCGAATTTATTGGAATGACTTACAGTCTGTAGTCCAACTACCCCAACAATGGTCAGCTGTGAATGGGAAGTCCAAGAATCTAGCAGTTGCTCAGTCCCACGAGGCTAGTCGTTTCAGCTGGTCTTCTGTAGACGTAGGTTCCAACAGATGGGCTGACACGTAAGTGCAAGCAGGCGATGAGAGAATCTTCCTTCTGATGTCCTTTTGCAGGTTTCCAGCAGAAGGTGTGGCCCAGATTAAAGGTGTGTGTCACCACGCCCGGATCTGGGACTTGTTTTCTCTCAGTCTGACCTGGAATTTAGAGATCTCCTTGCCTTAGTCTCCAGGGATTAAAGGTATGCAATACTTTGCCTTGGCAAGTTTTTCGTAGTCACTATGCCTCAAGATCTCCATGCCAAGATCCAGGTCAGAAACTTGGGTCTTCCAGCCTCAAGATCTGGATCACAGGTGAGCCCTCCAATTCTGGATTGTAGTTCATTCCAGATATAGTCAAGTTGACAACCAGGAATACAATACAATATTAGGAGCACAACACAAAGAACAATCTGCCTGAGCTCTTATTTATGAAGAAACCAGTGTCTTGACAGGCCAGATCCGGTGCATGCTGGAATGTTAATTGACAGCAAAGCTGAGACTAGATTTTGATTCTCTATTTGTGTATATTTGTTTTATCACTATAACTTTTTTCAGTGCTGGGGTGGAACCCAATGCCTTATGCAAGGTGGTACTTCCCTCTGTCATCAATATATTTGTATATATATAATATATATGTATATATATGTAATATATATGTATATATATATATTTATTTATTTATTTAGAGCTGGGTGTGGGGGTACACACTTGTAGCCCCAGCACTTGTGAGTTGGATGTTGGGTGATCAGGTGTGTAAAGTCATTCTCAATTACATAAATTCCAGGCCAGTTTGGCCTACATGAGACTCTGTTTTAAAAAAAACAAAAACTTAAAACCAGGACTGGAGTGATTGACTCAGTGGTTACCAGCACCGGCTGCTCTTCCAGAGGTCCTGAGATCAATTCCCAGCAACCACATGGTGGCTCACAACCATCTGTAATGGGATCTGATGCCCTCTTCTGGTGTGTCTAAAGACAGAGCACTTACATATGTAAAATAAAAAAACTAAGAACTAAAGCAGACGAAACAAAAATATGAGGTATGACAAGTTATTCATTCATATCATGTTAAATTAAGTAATTTTATGATGATCCACCTTTTCCCATTAGTATAACCATGACCGTATAACAAGAAAGGAAAACAAGGAAAATTAGTTACTGTGACATAGGACTTGCTGTGGTTTAGCACATGCATTTCCTTTATTTCCTTTTCAGAAATAGTCTGATTTCCAACGAGTCCACTGAACAAATACGTCTCAAGAATGTGTACTATAGGGTTGGGGATTTAGCTCAGTGGTAGAGCGCTTGCCTAGCAAGCGCAAGGCCCTGGGTTCGGTCCCCAGCTCTGAAAAAAAAAAAAAGAATGTGTACTGTGTCAGGTATGTATTATGACACAAAAGTTGACAAGTGGCAAATACCCAAATTGGGGGCTGGGCAGATGGCTCAGTGGGCAAAATGCTTGACAAATATATGTGACTTTTTCTTTCTTTTTTTTTAAGATTTACTTATTAATTATATATAAGTACACTGTAGCTGTCTTCAGATACACCAGAAGAGGGCATCAGATCTCATTACAGATGGCTGTGAGCCACCATGTGGTTGCTGGGATTTGAACTCAGGACCTCTGGAAGAACAGTCAGTGCTCTTAACCACTGAGCCATCTCTCCAGCCCGACTTTTTCTATTGATGTAATAAAACCCCACAACCAAGGTAACTTACAGAAGGAAAGGTTTATTTGGGTCTGGTTCCAGAAGGGTAAGGTTTCATTATGGTTGGCAGCTGGCCAGGCACATCAACTAGAGGTTACAAGCTCACATCTTGAACTCCCAAGTAGGAAGCAACATAGCACACTACAAATGGCAAATCTTTGGCCTCTCAAAATCCATCTCCTCCAGCAAGGCCACACTTCTTAAGCCTCCCTAAGCTTTACCACAAAACAAGGACCAAGTATTTAAATGCCCAAGATTATGGGAAGCACCTCGTGATGGTTTGCATATGATCAGCCCAGGGGGTGGCACTATTAGAAGGTGTGGCCTTGTTGGAGGAAGTGTGTCACTGTGGGGTGGGCTTGGAGACCCTCCTCCTAGCTTCCTGAGCATGCCCAGTCTGTTCCTGGCTTACTTCTGATGAAGATGTAGAACTCTCAGCTCCTCCTGCATGATGCCTGCCCAGATGCTGCCGTGTCCCCACCCTCCTTGATGATACTGGACTGAACCTCTGAACCTGTAAGCCAGCCCCAATTAAATGTTGTCCTTTGTAAAACTTGCATGGGTCATGGTGTCTGTTCACAGTAATAAAACCCTAACTAAGACACATCTCATCCAAACCACTACTAAGCAAGCCTGACCCTGAGTTCATCTGTCTAGAACCCGTGTGAGAACCAGATGCAGTCACAAACAACTCTAATCCCAGCCTCCTGTACATACTAGAGGGTCGAGGCAGAGGCAGGAGACTCTCAATATTTTCTTATCAGGTAGCCTGATGTGTGCAGTGGGAAATTTAAAAAGAGAGACTGTCTCTGTGGAAGGCGAGGACCAGTATCTGTCCTTGAGCCTCCCCACTGGCAGTATGGCATGTGTCGGTATTTATATGCACACACACAAACCTACACAAACACAAGCATGCGCACATGCACGCGTGAACGCATGCACTTGCGCTCTTGCACTGGGGGTGGGGGTGCCGGAGGGGGGAGATCATTACAGATGCAGTCAGTGATGAGGAAGAAGAGTCAAATGTGGCTGACTGACCCGGTCGGCTTGGGTATCCACAGGCTAACCTCTCACACATGCCCTTATGCTTGCTCCAGTGACCTTTTACTTTTGTGTTCTTGGCCAAGGGCTTTCTGGTTGTATTAGCTGCTTATCTTGTGGCTCTGTCAAAATACTTGACAAAAACAACTTAAAGAAGAAAGGAGGATTTTTTTTTTGTTTCTTTCTGATTTTGTTGTTTATGTTCAAGAGTTTCTCTCTGTTTTGTTTTTCAAAACAGGGTTTCTCTGAGTAGCCGAGACTGTCCTGCAATTCACTAAACTGGCCTCGAACCCACAGAGATCTGTTTGCCTCCGCCTCCCCCGTACTGAGTACCGGGCTGAAAGGGCTCTAATGTCATAGTTTGAGGTTGCGGTCACACTAAAGTCACAGCTGAGAGACAGAGATGAATGCTGGTGCTCAGCCCCTTTTCTCCTTCTCCAGCCTGTGAACCCAGCCCGTAGAAATGCCACATTTACAGTGGGTAGTCCCGTTGCGATGAGTCTAATCTAGATAATACCTCGAGGAGAGGTTTGTTTCCATAGTAATTGAAAACCCCATGAAATCGACAGTCATTTTACCATCACACGAATCTAGAAGAGAGTTCCTTAGTTGTAAAAATGTTCTTCAAGTTAGGCAAAAATATGCTTTCCTGTGTTTCGTTAAACCACTCCTAGTGTGTTGATGTCATGAAAGGCATAGCTTTTATTGTTTTGAGATGGAGTTTGGACATGTAGTATGTGCTGTAGCCTTAAGCTTGTCAGCCTCTTGCCTTACTTTTAGGAGCCCTGGGATTTCAGGTTTACACCATCACTCCGAACTAGTCATCCTCCTTGGTAGATTTTATGCCCGAGAGGTTTTGAATGCTTTAAAATGCCTGAAGAAGGGGCTGGGGCTATGGCTTAGTGGGTACGAGCACTTGTTACAGGAGTGTGAGGACCACAGTGTGAATCCCCAGCAGCCATATAAAAGGCCACCGTGGCCATACAAGACCCAGGTTGAGTGAAAGAATATCTCAAGGGAATCAGGTGGGGGAGCCGCAGTGCAGGACACCTAATATCCTTGTCTGGTCTCTGAGTGCACACGCTAACACAAACATTTGCACACACCACACTCACAATCACATTTGGAAAATTAGAATTGCCCTAAACACTCCATGGTCATGCCAGGAACTTGCTTCTCAACCTTGGAGTATAGAATGTAAACTGTGGACTGGAAAGATGTGTTAGCAGGCAAAGACACAACCAAACCTGATGCCTGAGTTCGATCCCTGTGACCTACTTCCTAGGAGAGAACCAATATTTGCAAATTGTCCTTTCCTCTGACCTCCACATGTTCTCTGGCACGCACGCACGCACGCACGCACACACACACACACACACACACACACACACACACACACACACACACACACACACTGGGGATTCGATTTGTGCTTACATGGGAATTTGCACATCCACTGCAGGTCCCTGCTAGCAGCTGGTTTTTTGACTGGTCCATAAAGAGCCAGTGGCCAATGGCTGAGCGCACCACAGCAGAAGGAAGGCAGTGAATACAAACATGAGAACTGCGGAGGACCGAGGACTAACCATGTAAGAATCTTGGAAAATGGCCCCGGGGGCCACTTCCTCATTGGGTTTGGGGTAGCAGGGACAAAGTATAGATTGTAGAAAGTAATAACTCAAGATACCGGAGAGGAGGGTGTGTTAACCATGTGGAGGTTCAAGAGTGGCCCAACCATTGAGCTAGCTTAGGGCATAGTAAAAATAACCTTAAGGGTTTGTGCTTTTCATTAGGGACTCCAGAGCACTGGGGCAGGTGGTATCGTGCCACCACAGCCAGAAAGTAAAGAGCAGATTAACAGTTCACCGCTACACACACAAGCACGAAATACAGTTTTTAAAATTTTAAGCCTGGGGGCTTGGACTCACTTCTGTGACTTCTGGACTGTCCACTGTTCTCTATATCACTCTGTTCTTTATTGTCTTCAGAGATGATTTGATTCAACAAAGAAGGTGGATTCCCTTCTCCATGTCACAGAAACCCAGACAGGGAAAGAAAACCCAGCAGTGTTTACTGCAATCCCTGACCCCCTTCTTTTCTACCGAGGTGAGTTCTCCCCCCTTCCTTTTCTTCTTCCCTGCCTCCAAAACTATTCTTCTCTCCTGCTTTCCCTTTCAATCACCCATTCATTCCCACACCCCCTAGGCTCTCAGAATGCAGTCCAAACTGCCTGCAAACTCACAGTCCTGCTCAGCCTCCGAGTGCATGGATCTCGGGTGTGCTCCATCACACCCAAGGTGTTTTCGTGTTGATCCCCAAGATGGTTGTCTGTCTGTCTTGTTCCTTTCTTTTCTCCTTCCCACCCGAGGCAGGGTTTCTCTGTGTAAACAGCCCTGGCTGTTCTGGAACTCATTTTGTGGACCAGGCTTGCCTTGAACTCAGAGACAGATCTGCCTGCCTCTGTTTCCCAGTGCTGGGATTAAAGCATGTGCCACCATGCCCGGCATATGGTTGTGTGAGTTTTTTGTTTGTTTTTACAGCCATATGAATGTTTGTTTGGCCAGTAAGGGGTGATCAAGACTCAATTTCTCTTTGATAGCAGGCTTACCATTCATCACCACTCTGGTCATATAAGCATGACAGCCACCTCATGCCTCGCCCCATGCATGTCTTCACCTAGCTTGTTCATTTCTCTCCTATGCCGCTAGGTAGCTTTATATCAACTTGACACAGGCTAGAGTCAATGGAGAGCTGGGAAGCTCAATGAGAAAATGCCTCCATAAGACGAGCTTGTAGGGCAGTCACTTAATTCATGTGTGCTGGGTGAGGGCCCACACCATTGTAGGTGAGTCCAGCCCTGGGCTGGTGGTCCTGGGTTCTGTAAGAAAGCAGCCTGAGCAAGCCAGTAAGCAACACTCTGACATGGCCTCTGCACCAGCTCCTGCCTCCAGATCCCTGCCTTGGCTTCCCTCAAATAGACTGTGATTTGGGATATGTAAGCCAAATAAACCCTTTCCTTCCCAAGTTGCTTGTGGTCACTGTGTCTTATCACAGAAATAGAAAAGTAAGGGCTGGAGAGATGGCTCAGCGGTTAAGAGCACTGGCTGCTCTTCCAGAGGTCCTGAGTTCAATTCCCAGCAACCACATGGTGGCTCACAACCATCTGTAATGGGATCTAACGCCCTCTTCTGGTGTGTGTGAAGACAGCGACAGTGTACTCATACACATAAAATAAATAAACCTTTTAAAAAAAAGAAATAGAAAAGTCAGATATTTATCCTTTTCACTTTGAAACGGTTTATTTTTGTGTGGGTGTTTTGTCTAACTGTATGTTTGTGTACCTCATGTGTGCCTGATAATTTGGAGGCCAGAAGAGAGTGTTGGAACCCTCCACACTGGAGTTATGGATAGTTGTGAGCCGCCGTGCGGGTGCTGAGAATTGGGCCTGTGTTGGTTTTGTTCACTTCTTAGCTATTTTATTGGATTTTTATCTCGACCTCCCTTCTAACCTTTACTCCACATTAATCCCTTCCAACCCCCCAACACTAGGTAGGAGAGAAACTAGGGGTTAGAGGGGAAAGGGGCATAGATCTTTCAGTCAATGAAACAACTACTTCCTGCTGATTAGGGATGTTGGGTTTCCTGGGGCAAGTCCATCCTTCATCAGAGTAGCTCCAACTTCTTTTTGCTCGGGAGCACTTGACAAACCGCACTAACAGCAACTAGGATCAACAGCCTCCACAGGCCTCCTCAGGGCTCTCCCATTTATACCTTTCTCCAGAGTTAAACTATCTGCAGCTGACAAATATCACGCCCCTGCTAGTGCACAAGGCAAATCATAAGCACCTGCTGTGAAGCACCCTCTTCTCCCACACTGGGGATTAAAACAAAAACATTCACTTAGCATAACTGGGTTTTTAAAGAAACCAAAATTCTCACTATAGTACCTGTGTCCTCTGGAAGAGCAGCCAATACCAGTTGAACCATCTCTGACCATTGTCTTATTCTTTTAATAAGCCAGTAAGCAAAGCATTCTCTTGAGGGCTGTGAGCCATTCTAAGAAAGAGAAAAAGGTTATAGAAATCACCGATTAACAGCTAAACAGGGAGCCAAAAATGCAGGTGGAAACTGGAGACTCCTGCCTGGCATTTGGAGTGAGGACAGTTTTGTGAAACTGAGTCCCTTGCCTGTGGGGGTCTACGCTATATTCAAGCAGTGTCAGAATTGACTTGACTTGAAGGACATTGTCATAGGTGTCCAGAGAACCATGAAACCACCAGTCAACCACCAAACTGACATCTGGCATCAGAAGTGTCCTAAGTAGAAAGCCCCTCTTTGACTTCCTTCGGATGCAAGTTACTAGCAGACTGCTTCTCAGCCTCGCCAGTTCCTCTGGGATCAAATAGAATTTTATAAGAACATAATGGATGGAGAGGAGAAAACCTATGGTGGCTATGAAGGCCCTGATGCCATGTATGTGAAATTAATATCAGGAACAATAAAGGCCATGTTGAGTGGTCCAGGTCAGTTTGCGGAGAATGAAACCAATGAGGTCAAGTTTAGAGAGATCCCTTCACATGCGCTATCGAAAGTGTGCATGTATTTTACCTACAGTGTCCGATATACTAACAGCTCCACTGAAATTCCTGAATTCCCAATTGCACCTGAAATTGCACTGGAACTGCTGATGGCCAAGAACTTCCTAGATTGTTAAATAAAATAAATTATAATAAACTGTTAAAAAAAAAGAAAAAGAAAGCCCCTCTTTTATGTGTGAGATGGTCTCAGTGTCTGGTCTAGAACCTGCTCTGTAGACCAGGCTGCTCTTGAACTTGCATTGAATCTTGGCCTCCTAAGTGCTGGGATTATGGGTTTAATGCTCGGCTTTTGTTGTTTTAAGATGTTATTTTTGTTTTGCCTACATGCGTGTGCACTGCATGTGTGCCTGGTGCTGTTGGAGGCCAGAAAGGGCACTGGATGGATCCCTTGAGGCTGCAATTACAAGCGTTGTGAACCTCTATGTTGGTGCTGGGAGCTGAAATCCAGTCCTCTCTAAAAGCAGCCAGTGCTCTTCACTTGTGGGCCACTCCTCCAATCCTTTAATATATGTGTGTCTGTCTGTCTGTCTCACCACAGTCCACAGCCCACAGCCCTGAAAAGAAAGCAAAGCAGGTATACTGACTCCGAAGCAAACTGGAGAAACTAAGATCGGAGCACTTTCGACCTCTTTCAGAGTTTCTGAATAGCATGAGCAAAACATTCAAATGAGACAAAGTAAAAAAATGTCGAATTTATGTAAGAGTTTAGTAGAGTGTAGTTCTACTTTATTTTCACTTGTGTATTTGTGTGGGCATATCCTGAGAGCCATAAGAGAGTGCAGGAACCCTCCAGAGCTGAAGTTATAGGTACTGTGAGTTGCCTACATTGGTCCTCTGAAAGGGCAAGCACTTTTAATCAATGAGCCACCTATCCAATTAAATGATAGTAAAAAAAAAATCAAGATTGAATTTTACCTAAGGTTAGAGAGTGGAAGTTCCACTCTTTAAACTTTGGGGATATGCGTTCATGTAATTTGTGCTTGCTGATGCCAGGGGACCACCTTGGGCATCATTCCTCAAAAGCTGTCCATGTTTTGTTTTGTTTTGTGTTTTAATTTCTGACACTGGGTCTCTATCTTGGCTGGGACTAATCAAGTAAGCCAGGCCAGCTACCAATAAATCCTAGGAATCTCCCTGTGTCTACCTTCCCACCCCAATCTGTGAGAACTAGTATTTTTCCACCAGCCTCAGACAGCCCCTCCCATCCAGGAGGGAGTGCACCAGTCTCATCTGGGGCAGTTGCCTGAGGTCCCCAGGGAGCCCTCACAGCAGGACTATCTCAACCTTATCCAAGGGAATGCATTTTAAGGATCCCAAAGCTGCCCTGCTTTGTAGCATCCTAAGGGTCCATTGAGCTCACCAATGCCTGTATGCCCAATCTCCATCGCTGTAACCCACCCTTTACGGAATGTATAAAACTGTACTAACAGATTGTTTGGGGTCACCTCTCCTCAAGAAGTAGGTGGACCCCAGCTTGCTGGAATAATAATAATCCTCATGCTATTGCCGGTCTCATTCACAGGAATCTCCGGGTAATTAAGACTCAGGTCTTGTCGTACTCATCTTTCTTTGCTTCAGTTCTGGTATTCTTATCAGGTCTTCATGCATGCATGGCTAGCACCTGAGTGGGCTATCTACCCAGCTCTGAAAACCTACCTGTAACATACAAAATCAGTATTGCCTGCTGGAAATGGCAATGTATTCTTTTACCGAGACCCAGAAGGCAACAGAGTATTTGCTAACTCTGGTTTTTTTCTAACTTTACTACTTTACCATCGCATTGGATCTTAGGTGCACACACTCTCTTCTTCCTCTTCTCCCTCTGTGGTCTCACATAGCCCAGGCTGGTCTCAAACTCACCACATAGCCAAAGATGACCTTGAATTACTGATGTTCTTGCCTCTACTGCTGCAGTGCTCAGATTACAGGTGTGTGCCACCATAGCTGTTGTACATGGTACTGAGGATAGAACTCTGGATTAAGGCAAGCACTCGATCAACTTCACTACCTGCTCAGCCTTCCATTTCTCTTTTGAAAGTTTAGATCTCAACAATGCTTCAACTTACCTTCAAAGAGTTCCCTAGCTTTAAGGACAACAAAGGAAAAAAAAAATCAAAGACCCACTTTTCCTCCTAAACCCATTTAGTAAAAGGAACCTTTTGTAGAAAAATGAGGATTTAAAACAAATTCCATTTAAAAATTATTTATTGAACATCTACTGAGCATCTGGACTCTTCAGAGGCTGGTCAAATCAAAGATCCACTTTTTAACAGCAATGATTTAATCCTGCTGGCATACAAAGTTTCTTCTTTGGGTCTAATTTATTCTAATATATGCTGTGAATGGATGAAACAGGATGGTTTATCTAGCCTATGAACAAAAAGACAGTGCCTGAGTTAACTATATAAATTTAGGCTTATCATCGCGGACCTGCTTGCAATAATCTTTAACTGAAAGTTTATAAAAATACACTCAATTTAAAATTTTGCTTGCACAACCACCCTAACCCTTAACACTGGTACTCTTAGGACAAGATTTTTCTATTTAATCACAATCTTCCTCCCATGAGGAAGTAAGAACTTTTGGGGCAGGCAGTGCTAGAGACTGCACCCGAGGGACTTGCATGCTAGGCAATCGCTCCACTCCTGAGCCACACATCATACCCCACCCTCTAGCAGGGTATTCTAGCAACTGTTCTATTGCTTAGGCGTACCCCTAATCCCTCACCAGGGTATTCTAGGCAAGAGCTGCACCACATCCTGGGGTCACTCACATTCATGAGGTGCTCTATTAAATGCTCTTAACTGAGCCATGCCCCTCACTGAGGGATTCCAGGTAAGTCTCACTCCCAGTCCAGCTGGGGCAGACTGGAAGCTTCAAGTTGTTACCAGTTAAATGGAGAGGAAGGTAAGCAAGTACCCACCACCCCCGCCCCACCAACCTTCTCTGGCCTCAGCACTTTCTTAGCAGACCATGAGGTTGCTAGACCTTACTTGACTATTCCCTTGTAACATATATGGATATTACAGGATAAATGACACTCAGTGTGATTGGTTGTCCTTTTGTGGGCCAAAAGGATTCAGCCCCAAACTGGAATGAAATCCAAGTTTTGGTCCAGCCTCTTCTAATCCTTCACAAACCTCATGAGTGCTTGTGTACAGAGACCACTTTAAGGATCAATTAAATTGGCTAATGATCAAGTGATTTGAGTCAGTTCAGTTGAGTCAGTTTTTTGTAATGGGGTGGTATCACAACCTCCCAGATTAAACAAAAACAAAAAATCAATTCTTAACTTCACAGAAGACTGTGTGACTTTTCATTTGGAACCACAGCTTAGAACTGAGCAACCGTCACTGTCATTTTGCTGTTTAGAATATTATAGAAAAACATGGGATTGGGGGTATCAACTAGGAAACAGAACCAGATAATAGAAAACTACTAGGATATTAGTATTATGGGATACCAAAACGATTTCCAAAACTCAATGTTTGACCTGCAGTACTGGTGATGGCTTACCTTACCTATAACTTCAAGTTTGTTTTACAGTTTTAAGACAGGTATTTTCAGACATTAAACAGAATATGAATAGCAAAATAAGTGACTTCTTTAAAACTTACAGTAGTGTTTCCATACTAAGAGCAAAGCCTAGAGCTATGTTAGGAAAACTTTTCCAACAATGCTTGTCTCCAGTAGTAGTTGAAATCAAAATCTACTGATTTCTATGAAGCGATCTATTTATATCATTTAAGTTTGCCTCTCTGGCTCTATATTTCATACAATTCATAGGCCTTTGTTTCCCTAATGGGAAATAACCTGCACATTTCCATTTCTTTGGAGAAAGGCCGGCTGTGAAATCATGTTTCAGCCTCCTAAATGCTGGGATTAAAGGAATGTACCACCATGCCTGGCTCCCTTACAGATATACACGTAGGTATGTGGGGGGTTTTGTTTAACAGGTTTTGTTTTTTGATAGGATCTCTTGAAGTTCAGGCTGGTCTCAAACTTGCTGTCACAGAGGATGATCCCACACTCCCGATCTTCTTGCCTCTACTTCCCAAGTGCTGGGATCACAGGCATGTGCCACCACATCCTTTTGGTGCAGTGCAGGGATGGAACCACACCCTTAGTCCTTCTTCATACAGACTTCTTAGGGTTGCTCATAGAGGGACACAGAAAATGGCTCTGTGGCAAGTTTGCTGTCTTGAGTGTCTCAGCATTGTCACTCCAGTGACGGAATGAGTCTTCCATGAGGACGGCAAGATGAACCTGATGAAGTTCCCTTTTGATAAACAGATCAGCATTGCCTACTGGAATGCCTATTGGAAATAAAGTTGGCAATTCTAAGATAAAATCTTAAATTAACAAACATTCACAGCTATGAATCTTCAAACACTGTCTCTTCAGTATAAATGGACCAGAGACTGGCAGCAGAGAAAGCAAAGATAGAGCAAAAGTAAATCTTGCAACGCTTTGCAAACTCTGAGATTGCTCCCCTTCTCTGCAAGACCTACTTGTGTTTCCTGGAAAGTAGCCCTTCCTGTGGACTGAGTCCCTATTTGTCTAAGCATAAAGGATTTATGAGTGGGAAAACAACTATGGTACCATGGTTCACAGAAACTGGGCAGACAAGCCTTTCTGGTATACTTCCTATCCTCTGTTGATTATAGATTTCCCCCAAATATACTAACAATGGAGAAGACCCTCAGTACACCTCCAAGCCAGGGCCCGCCCATTCCCTTTGATTGACAGAGACCAGGCAGCTTGGAAGGGGCACTTTAGTGTTCTACTGAGCTCTTTTTTATTTTTTAAAAAAAGAAGATATATTTATATTTATATGAGTACACTGTAGCTGTCTTCAGACACACCAGAAAAGGGCATCAGATCCTATTACAGATGGTTGTGAGCCACCATATAGGTGCTGAGAATTGAACTCAGGACCCCTGGAAGAGCAGTGCTCTTAACTACTGAGCCATCTCTCCAGCCCTACTGA
The DNA here is from genome assembly GCF_011064425.1 of Rattus rattus. Lineage (NCBI taxonomy): Eukaryota > Metazoa > Chordata > Mammalia > Rodentia > Muridae > Rattus > Rattus rattus. The sequence goes on along the minus strand of NC_046169.1, from coordinate 15,481,115 downwards.
GCTCTTTTCACAGACTTTTCTTGATTCAACCTAAGTAGTTTCCTCCCCACCGCTAGTTCTGAGACCTAATCATGTTTATAACCACAGTTTCTTAATTACTCCAAAACTTCACTTTCTCCCCGCTCCCTGGTGGTTGGTTCTGTTCAACAGGCTGAACAGGAATATAAAGAACGACAGGAGGGGTGAAGTACCAAAACACACTGACATTATGGCCTTACAAAATACACTGAGGTACTCAATGTTTACAGTTTGTAAAAGTTGTGTTTTTACTGTTTCTTTAGCATTCCCACACTGGGGTTCTCCTGTGGAGCCTCTGGAGTTAAGACTGAGCTCTCCTGGCAGTTTATGGAACTTACTGCATGACTGGGACAGACCAAGGGAATTTCCTGTCCAAAGCAATGAGTACTATGAAGTTGGCCACAGAGTTTATTTACAGTGTAACCTTTGCCAGATGTCACTCAGACCAGAAATTTTCTGGTGTAAGGCATGGACTGCCCCATATATTCAACATGTCTCTCTACACACATTTAACAATCTCACGTTTATGCCTTTAATATCAAGTGCTTTACATATAAAGTTATCTCACACATATATGCTTAGCCTTGCCTGCCAGGCTGGAGGAGAAAGGTCACAACTTGAAGAATCTGACTTTTGTCATAAAGTACATTTAAAGTCTTAAAAGTCCCATCATGTCAACTGGCATGTTGATGGTTAACTAGTAAGCACTTAGCTGTTAACTAGCCTGAACACTAACCACAGATGTCACCATGTTTGACCATGATGCAGTGACACTGCTGAGAATCTAAGAAATTTGGGTAACCACCTATAGTCTGCTTTCTAAGTAAAATGTATCTTCAGGTGGCTGCTTCCAGGACTGCGTCCCTGAAAGATCTGAAGCCATCCCAGTGACTATCTAATAGATGTCCCCCAAAAATGGGAATCAAATGAGGGTTAGGAGCACAAGTCTGTCTTAATTTCACTTAAGAGCAAAGACTAATGGCTGAAGTGTGTCAGCATGTAGTTAACTGTGTATAAGCAGCCAAGAGGGAAATGACCAAAGTTCTTTCTTGGGATCAAAGCCAGTGTCTGGATGAGCTCCTGGAGTCCTGTATCTTTCAGTTGCCTTTTATTTTTTAGCAGGCCAGAACTCTCCCACAAAAGTCCACCATTACCATGACTCAGTCCGTAGGAAGAACCTTAAAGCATCTCTCTACCTTCACCTCACCCCAGAAAGCGAGTCGGGCGCAATCTTCAGAGTAGCTCTGCCGATTTTCAGCTGGGTGGACAGAGTACTCACAGGCAGCACTGAGCACACAGCTCAGACTGGTCTAAGAAATAAAGCCACACAGGGACCGGTGATTGCTTGTAGGGTTCTAGTTTGACCTGGAGCAGAGGCCACAGGCACCAACCTGATGAGACCTGCTGCTATTGTGTCTCACCGACTTTTGCTGCTGGTCAGTGAACAACTGGTGTTAAGATGATTTTAGTTGTTTCTTGAGGGGAAACCTCAAACCGTATGTGGGGCATCCACGTCAACAGTCTTCAAGTTTGTCTTTAGCTTATGTTTCTAGGGTTCTGTAGGGCTGTCCACACTATCTCAATGCTTTCTTGAATAAAGCTGTCTTTTCAAGCCCCCAACTCCTGCATAGTGTACGATACATGGGGGTCTCCTGTATGCATTATGTCTCCATCAAGAGCTTCTGGGAAGCCACCTGCAGAGATGATACGAAAGACTAAAGTCCCCTAACCTCACTTCCTCACATCAGTCTTTCATGAGAAATAGAAAAGACATTGTGTGCTATTGTGTGGTTGACACAACCAACCATACCAGTGTGGTGGTGAACTTTTTACAGCAACAGGACATCTTCAGCTATTGACAGCTAATGATGACAGATGCTTCTGTAAGTTTATGGTTAAATGCGGGGGGGAAATGCTTCCTTTAACTTTCCCTATCTCTGAGAAATAAACAAATTACCACTCTCCCCCCCCCCCAAATCAAATGAAAGAACAACAAAAACCCATCACATCTTTTGAACAGCATTAGCTAAGTTTTGAACAACTCAGCAAGTGCTCAAAACACCACTATTCAGCAGCTGACTGAAAAGAACTCTGGCCAGGAACAAGATCTTTGCCGTGGAATGATGTCGTACAAACAAAACTTTATAGTTAGTGTTCACAGTTTTCTCCTGTGAGTGGACGACAGGAAGCGTTTCTGACATTCTGTGGCATCTGCTTGCTGATCCACATTTGCAGTCTCTGCAGGTGGTTAACCAAGCTTCTGTTTATTTGGGACAAAAATAACACTGACCTAGGATACGGTACAGTATGGCCTATAGGTCTGGAGGTACCGCAGTTCAGGTACTCACATGATTCACAGACTCCAGCACAAATATGATAGTCCTGTTAGAAGTCCATCAGAAGGAGTGCCTTGTGTGTGTTCAGTACGACATCCAGTGCTGTGCTGTCAGGAACAGAACTATATTTCTTGACAACTGAAGCATCCTTTTTGGGGGAGGTGGTGGTGACTGATAAAAGCTTCCAACACTGAACTGTGAAGGATTAAAAGATGCCATACAATCAAGTGCTAATTTGTGGAGAGTGCATTTAGGAGTGCTAGAGTGCTTTAGGGATGTTGAAGAGGAAGAGAAGCATCTTGAATTGCTATTCCCGCAGGTAGGACTGATCTCACTGAGAGTGCTCTCCATATTTGTTACAGTCCTTGGAACTACAAACTGGTACATATGCCCTCTTTCAGAAAGAGATAGAAATCTTTGGTTTGATTCTGACCAGCACAGTCCTAGATTTCTATAGCTTTGGCAGGCTACCAGTGATAGGATATACAACCTTCTGGATATATACCTTGCTTGAGCAGCATGTCCCAATGTAGTTTTTGTATTAACTATCTCTCTTCATTGAGAAATACAGGCCTGTTTGCAGCAAGTGGGTTCTTAACTTCAGTTTAATATTCACAGAGCTAATCTTGACTCATCAACTACATGGTGTGGTTGCCGGGAAGCAAATCTTAAAGTTATACCCATCACTAGAAAGCTTGACGTTTTACTGTGTGTGCGCTTTTATCTGGAGTGGAAGAACACCCACACGACCAGCTTTCCCTTGCAAGGACTGTAAGAATTACAGGACACCGTTGATGTACTTCTCAGGGATCCTGAAGTGTGACTTCTCAAACAATTGGATGGTGCTATTACTTTTCCCTCAATGGGCACGTAGGTCTGACATAATTCCAGAAACAAAAGGGGGGAAATGGCTTGATGACACACTCCTGCTTTACACACAACTTTTCAGGAATGCTCCAAAGGCATCCAGAGAGGCTGGGCTGTATTCTGATGCTCTTTCTCTGGCATGGATTCTATGGTGCAATGTGAGGGTTGAGCTTCGGGTGAAGGCCTTGCCACACTTAGTGCACTTGTAGGGCTTTTCTCGGGTGTGAATTCTCCGGTGCAAAATAAGGTATGAGTTTCGGTTGAAAGCTTTCCCACATTCACTACATTCATAGGGCTTCTCCCCTGTATGGATTCTCTGGTGCTTCGTGAGGTCTGAGCTCTGGCTGAAGGCTTTGCCACACTCATTACATTCGTAGGGCTTCTCTCCAGAGTGGATGCGCTGGTGCAGGATAAGATTCGAGCTATGACTGAAGGCTTTGCCACACTCGTTACATTCATGCGGTTTCTCTCCTGTGTGGATTCGCTGATGTAGGACAAGGTTGGAATTGAGACTGAAGGCTTTCCCACACTCGTTACATTCGTAGGGTTTCTCTCCAGTGTGGATGATTTTATGGCGGATAAGGCTTGAGCTTCTTGTGAAACATTTCCCACACTCATCGCATCTATGAGTCTTTGCTCCTGATGGAATCTCCTCGGGAGTATTATTAAAGTTTGCACTCAGGCTGAAGCTTCTTCCCAAACCTTTACCCTTCTCCCTTGGGCCCCTCTCTCCTGTGGTGGGCTTCTTTTCCTTGGCTGTAGGTGGCCCAGGGTCTTTCTTCTCTTTGCCAGTTTTCTCTTCAGGATTTTTCTGTTGCCTTTCGATTACTCTGCCCTGCTGTTCCCGCTTCTCTAACTCTTTCTGGAATCTTCCTGTTATCTCCCCATGTGAGGTGGAATCTCCTTTGACTTCAGCTTTTGAGGTTGACTCACTTCCATTCCTGTTCTCAGAACCTGACATGATAAACAGAAAATACAAATTGCATCATTTTCTTCTAAATGCAGGTGTTCACACAGTGACATTTCCTATGAAGCTTCTATATTCCTGGGAGAATGCCCTTCATAGTATTAAAGATAAAAGTAGAAAAGGGGAAAAATTTAACAACACCAGGAAGAGTTGGAATGGAGGTGGAAAAAAATATCATGGTATTGGTAAAGAGTACAAAGAAGGCCAAACAACCAGGCAGAGACTAAGGTGACTATTCAGAGGACTCTGACCTCATAGGAGCACACCTAGCATTCAATAACCCCCAGTTGAGGGGGGGGGAGAATGGGGGAGGGTGATGGACCAGTTGAGGGGGGAGGGGATGTTTGCCCGACAAAGAGAATAGAGACCAATATCTCAAAAAAAAAACAAGAGGAAAAGAATTTGAATAAACAGGCTAGGCTAGTGAGACCTATCTCAAAAGAAAACAAGAGTGAAAAGAATTTGAATAAACAGGCAGTGGGGACTTGAAAAAAGAAAGTTACAGAAGGAGAGGATAAGGAATTAAGAGGCTTCAGGGGTTGTTCTATTATGAGGTCAATTGATAACTAATAAGAAAGAAAACATATTTAACAAGTCATAGCTTGGCATTGTGGTGCATGCCTCTAATCATAATACTCTGGAGGCAGAAGCAGGGAGATCTCCTGAGTTCAAGGCCAGCCCGTTCTATATGGAGTTCCAGGAGAGCCCGGGCTTCATAGAGAGACTGTGTCAAGGAAAAAAAAAAGCAGTCTCACTGAAGGATTAACTCCAGCATGAAAGGAACAGGCAAGCAGATCTCCATTCAAGACCAGCCAGAGCTACACAATAAGATTTTGTTATAAATAAATGCAATAAATGCAATAAAAATACTTGAAATCTTTTTTTTTTTTTTTTTTTTTTTTTTTTTTTTTTTGTTAGTTTTTTTTTTAATTTTTTTTTTAATTCTTTTGGTTTTTTTCTTTTTTTTTTTTTTTTTTGTTCTTTTTTTTTTTTTTTTTTTTTGTTGCATTTCCAGGTAAGCAAGCTAAATCCCCAGCCCTAATGTACATCTTACAAAAAGGCAAGTCATTCTGAGGAATTGGTTAGTGCTGTTAGCAGAAGGAAGGAAAAGCAGACATAACCAGTTCTGTCATATTTTATCAACAAGGGCATAGTTAGCAGGTTAACATGGAACCCTGCACCTGGTAGATTATAGGGCCCTTGACACAGGAAGCAGTTTTCTTTCACCAGGAACAGCACAAAGCTACCAGAGCTCATGTAACAGGGAAGGGATGAAGGAGCTACCTGGGGATTCACTACCAAAAATAGACATAATTTTCATCAACTGACAGTTGAGGCTCACAGGAAAGAAACAATTCCCGAGACTGTAATCAGAAGTATCAGCAAACATTTTACAATGTAGTTAGTCTCTGCATTTTAGCAACCAGCATATTACCAAATTATTACTGAAATTTAAATTTTACTGTACATTGCTATACCCCATGTGTCACTATTGAAGAAAACTAAACAAAACCAACCCAAACCTCCTGGGCATGGTGGCACACGTCTTTGCTAGCAAGTGCTTGGGAGCCAAAGGCAGTTGGACCTCAGTGAGTTCAAGGCCAGCCTGGTTTACAAAAGAAGTTCCAGGATAGTCAGAGCTACTGAGAGAAACCTACTTTCTAAAACAGATAAACAAAATCCAACAATTAAAAAAGATTTTTTGTGTGTATGGGTGTTTTGCCTGCAGGAGTCAGAGAAGGGCACTGGATCTCCTGGATCTGGAGTTAAAGGTGGTTGTAAGATACCAAATTGGTGTTGGCAAATGGACATGGGTCCTCTGGCAGAGCAGTCAGTGCTCTTCACTACTGAGCCGTCTCTCATGCCCCGAAACAAAATCTTGAAACATTTATTTATAATTTGTGAGTGTGTGAGTGTGTGAGTGTGTGTGTGTGTGTGTGTGTGTGTGTGTGAACCATGATGCATGTGTGGAGGCTAGAATACAACCTGTGAGACTAAACTCTCTCCTTTCAACATGGGTCCTGGGGACAAACTGCTTGCTAGGCTTGGCAGCAAGTGTCCATATTTACTAAGCCACCTCACTGGCCCTGCATTTTGCTTTTAAGTAACAACTCTGAGAGGGTCTGCGCCACCCCATTTAGTAGGCTCCTGAATGTTGTGACTAGAGGAACAGGCAATGGTAAAAGTAGCTCATCTTTGACTTAGGGATGGGGTCATTATGACCACTGGGCCAACTGCAGAGAGGAGAGGGCTGCTCTACTTCTTCTAAATTCCAAACAAAGGTCCTTGACAATTCCTAAGAGTGTTTATTTCATGTTTTTTTCCCCCTTCAAAGGTTATAGCAGTGACAGCTTAGAAGTGAAGACCAGTTCTTAATTTCTATTCAATATAAAGCACAAGAACCTAAAAAAACATCTTCCCCTTTATGTCAGTTTTTAAACCAAGACCCAGCTTCTTCATGCCCACGTTGTTCATCCTCCCTCTGCCCACCCAAGGTGAAATTTTCTACCACTGCACACATCTTTGGGCTCCTTGGTGGCACTGTGTCCTAGGATTTAAGATCTAGGAGAGACCCATGCAACAGTTTCATTGGCTAGGTAGGACATTTTATCTAGCTGATGCCCTCTGAATCACTTCATTTTTCATAACACTCTCAGCACCAAGAGTTCTTCATAGAAGATCACCATTGGGTTTGGGCCTGGGAACCAAGTGCAAGGCTATGGAATCACAAAGTGCACATTGAGCAATCTCTAACAGGATAAAGACAGACATCCAAGGAGCAGGGATGTCTTGTTAGGTCTAGGAACATGGTTTAAAAAGAAAGGCTGGAATTGGACTGGTGGTCAGTTTGCCTGGCTACCTCTACTAGGAGAAGGAGATTTCACCTGACAGAGAAGCTGAAATATAATTCACCAGAACTGAAAGAATCCTCCCAGGTAACTGATGGCTGGGGAGCTAAGAGACTCAGAGCAGAAGAGCTGGTTTCTGATTTCAGACAGCAGAAATTACCTAGAGATACCAAACCTTCCAAGAATCAGGGAGTTGGAGTGCTATGCCTTTGGAACTCAACAAACATAAATGTTTTCCCTTACTAACCAGCACAGAAGCAAAAAAAATCTTAGCAGACAGGAATTCTGCATTAGTCTTACCCTGGGAAAACACAGTCCCCAAATTCATCTGCCTGCTGTCCCTATTGAGATTCCTCCGAGCCAGGTTCTGACATCCCCATTCCTCCAGGATGAGGGACACGGCCATGTCCTCGATCTTCACCATTGCCTGAAATAACAGGAGATCCCCACACTCAGCTCCCTGCAATATCAGGGATAGTCCTACTGCCCAAACCTGAGGTCAAAGACAGAGCTGAGGGCAGGACTGTAGGACACTAGGAGAGAACACGTGACCAACCTGATAGACTGAAGGGATTATGGTGGAAGAATCCTAACACTGAGGGGAGTGGGCTTTTCTGTGGGCTGGACACCAAGAGCAGGTGCTCTGCTTGAGGCTCATGACAGATGCTCCAGCAAGGGGCAAATCCAGGGTCTCAGGAGGGAGCAGGGGCCCATGGCTCACCTGGGAATCTGCGGTCAATAGTGCAGATGCCATCGCCTGGTCTCTGGGATTCCCCTCATGCTGAGGGGCAGGAACGTGGGTGGCAGGGAGAGCTGAGGAGGAGAAAGGGGCTGTGAGTAAAACCGGTTCTTCTCTGAGCCTCCCTCAGTGAAGAGCCTGGCATTCTCCTTCCTAGACTAGCACAGTCACTGCTTGATATTTAGCTACTTAAAAAGATAGCTCCAAGAATATAGTCGACAGGAAGTAAGACTTAAGCTGGAACTGCACGGAGCTCATAAAAGGGTCCTTAAAATCACCAGGTCTAAACTTTGGATGGAGAGAATGAGGCCCTGAAGCGGCCGATGACTGTACTGTCAGCTTGGAACGCTAGGTTACTCTTCTCAGCTGTAGGATCAGTAGCTGTGCATCTGGGTTGTACTTTACTGCAGTGCAGGGACAGCACCAGGATACAGACTCCCTTTTCTGCATACACTTGTGAACAACACACCTTCCAGCGCACAGGACACTGAGGATAATAAGGAAGAGGGGACCCTCATCCTTCTAAGTACATTTCTGCCATTCTGACTCTTGTTCCGTTTGGCTACGATGGCTGTTTGATAGAACACACACTGTTCAAATGTTGATGAGACGTGCGAATGTAGAAAGGTATGGGAAGCACACAAAAGGCAGCCGTAACACTGCATCTGACTACCAACTGCATGCAGTGAGTAGCGAGAATAAAGAAACCCAATGTAAAGTTAAAATGTCTCCTTTTCCTCCCTTTGCCAAGCATCTTAGGTTTGGAAATGTTCCTGATAGACAGAGGATGGGTTGGAGCTGCCAAAGAGCACAGAGAGAGACTACTCAGTCTCTGCACCTTCTGCCTGCTACTACCTGTGAGGCAAAAGACACAAGAACAAGACCCCAGTGCTTGGGCCTTCTCAGAGTTAGGAACCAAGATAGAAGACAAAGAGGAAACTGAGAAAGAATCCACTCAATAACAACTTTGACAGTAACAGCTCTCTTTGCAGTATCTAACACCATTTCTCTAGCTACCTGAGTAACAATCTGGGGCTTAGATCCTGAATGTCCTCTCCAGCTGGCTCCCAATGACACCACTGTGACTTATGCTTGTGGAGAAAGAAATCGACACGGTGGAGTTAAACATATACAGTAGCTGTACGTGTCTGCTGGCTGTCTTCCACGATGCCTGGGAGAGAGAATGCTACTTTACGCTCTTCCCTAATATTCCTCTTCCAAATGACCTTGCAAATAGACAATGGTGAAGGAATATACTTTAACTTTTCTGTAACTCTTCAAGAAACTTAAAGAAAATAGACCATGTGTGTGTGTGTGTGTGTGTGTGTGTGTGTGTGTGTGTGTGTGTGTGTGTGTGTGTGTTGCGCAGATGTGAGTAGTCTAACGTAGGTGAACTCTGGTCCTCTAAGAATAGCAAGATCTCAATTGCTAAGCCTTTTGGCAATTGTTCTGATATGCTGTGTACTTGAAAATTATTGTCTATTTCTATAAAGTGGTTGGGGAACCAACCTAATGCAACAGATTTTTATAGAAATAAACCCAAACTAGTACTCTTTTCATTTCCTCAGTGTAAAAGGAGAATCGTTCTCATTCTTTTCCCTTTCGAAGATTGAAAAGAATGGTATGAAATATTTTATGCCAGGAGGTGGTGGCACATACCTTTATTCCCAGCACTTGGGAGGTAGAGGCAAGGTGAATCTCTGAGTTCAAGGCCAGCCTGGTCTACACAGTGAGTTCCAGGACAGCCAGGGATATACAGACTCTGTCTTGAAAAAAACCCAAAACCAAATATACATATGAAGTCTTCAGAAAGACTTATGACCCCTACAAAAATGATTTAAAAAATGCTAACTAAAGTGTTTCAAAACCCAGGCTGGAAGCTAGGCCTGGTGGTATGCACCTATAATCCTAGTACTCAGGAAGCCGAGACAGGAAAGACTGAGTTTGAAGCCAGCCTTGGGCTATCTGTATACCAAGATCTTGTCTCAAAACAAACTATTCAAGCTAGAAATAATTGCCACTTTTTCTGATTTCCCCCACTCGGAACTCTCTGGACATCTGGACTGCACACAACTTAACACGTGCTGTAATGTTCAGTGAGTACATAGTGCACAGTTCACTCACCTCTGTCCTAAGCACTCAGTCCAGGATTGTTCTGTGAGCAGATAACTGAACAAGCATGCTGCTTTGTGGAGTTAGCTGGTGACACAGAACGAGACACCTCTACCTTGGATCATTTACTTCCCCACCTCTTTTTTTTGGAAGAATGGGGCAAGGTCTCATCCCTTCACTGACCTGAGCTGCCTGTACTGACCGCAAACTTGCTGTGTGGGTAAGGATGACCCTGAAATCCCGAACCTCCTATCACCAGTCCTGAGTGTTCCAAGTGTGGACCACACTTGCCTTTTGGGTTTGCTTTTGAGTCAGGGCCTCACTAAGTGGCCATGGCTATCCTGGAACTCACTATGCACACTCGGCTGTCCTTGAACTCAAGAGACGCACCTGCTTCTGCCTCCAGAATGCTGGGATCAAAGGAGTGTATCACCGTGTCTCACTTTATGCAGTGCTGGGATGGAACCTAGAGCCTCAAGCAAGGTTCTCTACCAACTAAGCCGCCTCTAACCTGAACATTTCTTTTTCACAAGTGAACGCAGCTTCTTACCTCGGGATGATAAGAGACGAGGCTTTCTAGACGAATGCTTGAAATGAGACTGGGCAGCTTCATGATGGTCGAAGCTTGAGGACTCCTGAACTGGATCCAGAGGCACCACACCCCTGGCCAGCATCTCAGGCCCATGAACTTGACCTGGGACCTGAGGGGGGAAATGGATAAAACTTGTGATTGGCCTTGCACTCACAATCCTCCTGCTCTAGCATCTCAAGTGCTAGCATTAAAGGTATGAAGCACTATGTCTGGCCTAGCAAATCACTTTTAAAACAGAAATTAGAAGAATTAAAGAAAAGCCTCTAAGTATCCAGTGGATGCTGAAAAGAGGAGCCCCCACCCCTTCATCCTTCCTATGGTCGGCCACTGAACCCTGAGCCTCACAAATGCTATCTATGCACATGCTCTAGAATGGAGTGAGCCATACTGCCAAGCTCCCAGAAGTCTTTGAAAGAGTCCAGGAGAGCAACAGGCAAGATCAGCTGTTCCAAACACTCCCCTCTGAGCCTACCCCTAAGTCTTCTTACACACACAGGTGCCATCCCCTTTTCTTACCTGCTGTCCTGACAGATCAAGTTCCAAGTCTTCCAAAAGAGTCACGGCCTCTTCTCCACTGTCAGGCCGGTACTCCTGCAGCCACACTTGCAGCTCTTTGGGCAGGATGGACAGGAACTGCTCCAGTACCAACAGCTCCAAGATCTGTTCCTTGGTGTTGACTTCTGGTCGAAGCCACTGATGACAAAGTTCCTTTAGTCGATTTAGAGCTTCTCGAGGCCCAAAAGTGTTCTGGTAACAGAAGCGCCTGAACCGTTGGCGGAACACCTCTGGGTCGGGTGGTGGCGTCTCCTGAAGGCTAGAGTCCTGCCCCCACATGTGGTCTTCCTCGTCTTCTTCTTCTACCTTCACAATGACTATACCATCTTTCTCCTGTGCAGCCTGTGGGGATAGACCCGTGGCTTCCCTTGACTCAGCAGTCATCATTTAGGTGGGGTCCAACAGGGTCAGGCTGCAGTTTCTGTCCTAGCAACTATCTTCTATTGGTTCCTGCACGGTTCCTAAAGTTAAAAAAAAAAAAAAAAAAAAAGTGGTAAGACTTAATAAAAATTGACCAGGAAGCAGAGAAAAGTGGGTCTCTGGGCTCAAAGGCCTGCCAGTCTAGCACTCTGGGTGAACTCTAGGCTAGTGGGAGACAGACGTAGACAGCATGTGCACATGTGGGGCACATATAGTGACCCGTGCTACTAATCTTTCATATAAGGGTACACATTAAGACACTAAGAATGCCTCTAAAAATAAAGGAAAAAAACACCACAGAGCTGCACCAGCCTTGATGTCACTTCTAGTATTAACTTGGAACTAAGGAGCTGGAGAGATGTCTCTAGTTAAGAGCACCTGCTGTGCCATCATGAGGACTGGCTTTAAAATATGGCACCCATATCACAAGATGAGTCATATGTATCTGACATACACATGAACAACAGCAGGCACAAATAAATAAGCCTTTAAAGAAACAAACGAGGGCTGGAGAGATGGCTCAGAGGTTAAGAGCACTGTCTGCTCTTCCAGAGGTCCTGAGTTCAATTCCCAGCAACCACATGGTGGCTCACAAACATCTGCAATGAGATCTGGTGCCCTCTTCTGGCTTGCAGGGGTACAGACAGGCAGAAAGCTGTGTACATAATCAATCAATCAATCAATCAATCTTTAAAAAAAAACATCAAAAACCCTTAGAACTATTTTCTAGCTCATTTAAAAAATTTTTCAAATGAAGAATGTCAATGGAACTTTGTCTTTATTTTTAACACACACTCTCACACACGTGTGCTACAGTACATGTGTGGAAGTTATAAGACTCCTCTACCATAAGTGTCCTGGACATCGCTTAGGTTGTCAGGCTTGGTGGCAAGTACATTTACCTCCCTCAGACGTCAAACTGAAGTCTTTAATAATAGCAAACTCCAACTCTCTGGTTACTCTGCAAAGACTGGTTAGGATTTTTGGAAACTTTAAATGTTCCATGACTCTTTAAATCTTATACTGGAGGGACTGGTAAGATGGCTCTGTGGTCAAAGCTCTAATTGCCAAGCCTGAGGATACACTTGTTAGGGGTACTGTGGTTGTATTGGTCTCTTCTACTATTAAAAGTAGGGACAATTATGTGATTTACAACCTTGCCGCCATGTTTGTTTTAACACTTTCCGAAGTATTCAATAACTATTAGTTGAATCAGGTTTTAGAAAATCACAGAAAATGGAAATAGACTTGTGGAAATTTGAATTTGGCAACAAATACTTATCGTGGAGCATGACTCATGAACTGCCGAGCACAGTAACCGCCATTCTCCCGTCTGAACCTATCGGTCTTTGGAAGCAGTGGTTTACAGCCACCCGAACCAAGCGTCCTGAGGCCAGCAAGATGGCTCAGTGGGTAAAGGCAGTTGATGGCAATTAAGCCTGATGATCTAAGTAGAACCCTGGGAGCTGCATGGTGGAAAGAACAGATTCCTGAAAGCTGTTCTCTGACCTGTACTCCACACACTCACCTGCCTGCACACAAATAAACTAACATGACTTAAAAATTGAAAAGCCCAACAAAGCAAAAAAAAAAAAAAAAAAAAGAAAGAATGTTTTATAAATTGACCATCTGTTTCACAATGAGTTAAATCAAGAGCTTTTATGTGATACGAGGCTGGGAACCAAACCCAGGGTACATACTACTGAGCTATATCCTCAGATCAAAGCAATACTTTTAAACTAGGAGCATCTATAATTATATGGTTTTCACTTAAAAATGCTGTTTAGATTTGGTAGAAATGGGACCATGGACTGTAATATAGTGACAATTTTAAGAGTTTTGGTTTCTAGGGGTTGGGGATTTAGCTCAGTGGTAGAGCGCTTGCCTAGCAAGGCAAGGCCCTGGGTTCGGTCCCCAGCTCCAAAAAAAAAAAAAAAAAGTTTTGGTTTCTTTAAAAAACAGAAATATTGGGGCTGGAGAGATGGCTCAGTGGTTAAGATTCCCACCAACCACATGGTGACTCACAACCATCTATAGTGAGATCTGGTGCCCTCTTCTGGCCTGTAGGCATGCACGCAGGCAGAATACTGTATGCATAATAAATCTTAAAGACAAACACAAAAGCAGAAATATTATGAGAATGATTTTCTTTTTAATCCCAGGTATGGAATATGGGGCCAGAAGAGGTGTGATATTTTCTGAGATGGTGTGCTGTTTGGAATTTTGGGGACCTTTCAGAGGTTTTATAAATGCTAGGAGACAGTGTGGATTGCTATGGTTTGTTATCTAGTAATTCGCAACAAAGAAACAAGAAGAAAGTAGATATCCTGATGGTGACCATTGCTCCAGGGAACTCTATACCCCTAATCAGCGGGAAGTAGTCTAACAATAATTTTGTCCCCCTTCTCCTCTATTGTTTTGTTTTCTCTCCTAACCAGTGTTAGGGGTTGAAAGGGTGGAAGAGGTGTGAAAGAAAAAAAGAACCCAGCAAGTAGCCAAAGTCTAGCTACAGTAGTAATATACAAAACATCCAGAAAATAACAAGTATGCACATTTTTGTGGGAGGTTTAAACAATTTTATTTGAAATTATATTTATGTGTACTCACACATGCACACACCACAGTGAGCTATGGGAGGTCAGAGGTCGACTTTTGAGATTTTCCTACCATGTAGGTCTGGAGGACCGACCTCGGGTTCAGCAGGCTAAGGCAGCAAGTACCTTTACCTGCTGAGCCAAGGTACTAGCTCGCAGTGGCAGTTCAGACAATCCCCATATGCTGTTTTGTTTTCAGTGGCTTCAGCTCAGCGTGACTTCTTTCCATCCCAGTACACACATACACACACACACACACACACACACACACACACACACACACACACACACACACACACAGAGGTCAGTACAACACTGTTTGAAGGTGATTCTGGTTTCCCTCAATTACTGTCCACGAATCTGATACATACATTCAAGGGTTTCCACCGTCAGGACACATTCCTCTATTCCAGCCCTGTGCATGGGTCATGACCAAGGGCCTTCACTCTGCCATGGACTCCCACTCCATTTATTAACTGTCGGTCAATGCTTTGCTCACCCTTCACGATGCACAGTGCCCTTCTGATTAGTCTAGCCTACACAGGAGATGAGGAGTCAGACTGTACATGTGGGGAGGACCACCCCTGCTATCTCAGTTCCCCCTCCACTCTCTTCTTGAACAGTTGAGTAGCCCAGGGAGACATTCTTCTAGTATCTCACCTGGACAAGCTTAAATGAATACCTTGCCTTCTTTGACTCTTCCTCCTCATATATACTGAGTCTCCAAACCAGATTGAATTATTTTTTAAGACAGGGTCATATTATGTAGCCCTGGCTGGTCTCCAATTCACTAGTGGTTGAGAATAATCTTTAGTTTCTAATTCTCCTACTTCCACCTCCTGAGTACTGAGATTACAGGAGTGAGCCGCCGTCCATGTATGTAGTGCTGGGGACGGAACTCAGGGCTTCATGCATGCTAGAGGAGCGCTCTACCCACTGCTATATCCACAACATCCTGAGTAAAGCACCTTTGCTCTTATTTACTGTCTAGTCTGAGCTCTAGTATGGCTTCTTGGTTCTCTACCTCTATTCTCTCCCTACCTACCCAGAATCTACTAGCATTTTCTCCTAAAACTCCTAAAAACTTTACAGCACCAATCCGTGGTCTCCATTTCATTTCCACTTTCCCGTCAAGCTTCATTTCCCACCAATCTTTGCACTCCACAAACCCTTCCCTACTCAGGAAAATAACTCCAAACCCAGCACCTCAGTCACGCTCTGCCGTGAGTGCTCAAGAACATAAAAGGGAGAGTAAAAGCCAACATTGGCAGGTGCAAATACACTTAGCACTTCACTGGACCACATACCAACAGTCTTAAGAGGGGCCTCGGATTATCGTCTTGCTTTGTAATGTTAAAACTGTAGTTACCAGACAGTAAATTATTTACCTAAGTTCTCAGAGCAAGTAAATGCTACACCAGGACCCGAAACTAAACTGTCCTATCTCAGGGCAAGCTCTTTTTTTGTTTTTTATTTTTATTGGATATTTTCTATATCTACATTTCACATGTTATCCACCTTCCTGGTTTCCCCTCTGGAAACCCCCTATCTCATCCCCCACACCCTGCCTCCATGAGGGTGTTCGCCCTAATTTGTTTTTCTTTTCCCAGCATGAGTGTGGAAGCCAGAGGTTGACACTGGGTGTCTTTCTCAATTTCTCTGCACATTACCAAGGCAGTCTCTCACTTGAACCCAGAGCGTGCTGATTGAGCTAGGCTAGCTGGTCAGCTTGCTCTGGGGATCTTGTCTCCATTTTCTTTTTTCTTTCTTTTTTTTTTTTCTTTGTGTTCTCCATTTTCTTAAGGCTGGGATTATAGGTGTGTGCCCCTTACTTGGCTTTTTCCATGGGCGCTGGGGATCCAAACCCAGATCCTCATGCTTGTGGAGCAAACACTTCACCAACTGTGCTGTCCATCGTATTATTATTGTAATTATTTTGTGGGGCCTGATGCATGCCTTTGAGCTAACCCCCTGCCTAAACATTCTTATAAGAAAAATGTATGACAGAAAGATCAAAAGTTCAAGATCTGTTTAAATTATAAAATGAGTTCAAGGCCAGCCTGAAGAACTTAGTGAGACCCTGTCTAAAATGAAATATGAACCAGGTTCAGTAGCACAAACTTGTAATCCCGGCACTTGGGAGGTAGATGCAGGAAGACAGGAGCTCACTGCCACCCTGGCCTATAAAAGACATCTTAAAAGCCAAAACCAAATCAAAACAACCAACAACAAAACCTCCAAACATCCACAAAATAAATACAAAATTCGAAAAAGGCCAGGGATGTCGTTCAGTGGCAGAGTTCATGAAGTCTAAGGTCCTGGCTTAAGTTAAACTTAACACTTGATTGAATTTACCAAGTTACTACCTTGGGTGTGTGTTCAATGTTTCTTACATTAAGCAAATTAACCTGAGACTGTAAAAAGTCTCTGGCACTTAGCAGGCACCGGAGAAGTCTTACTTAGTGATATAGTTCATTTGCAATGCAGCAAGACAGAACATACAAACAAGTCAGGTGTGGTGAAGCATGTCTGTATTCTGGGTACCTTAGAGGTGGAGGCAGTGGTATCTAGACTATAGGGTCAGCCTTGGGTACATGGTGAATTTGAGGCTTAACAGGACTACTTGAGGACAAAGAGATATAAAAAGGAAATTCAAGAGAAATAAGCGTGCATTACAATTTTCAGCCTGCTTAAAAGATGGAAATCTTAAACTTAAAAAAAGTGGAAGAAATACTGTAACAGCAAAGGCAGCATGAGCTGGAACAAATGAATTATGTCCCCTGCAAATAAGTCACACATCCCTCAGTGGTTTCCAGTATTCTTATTAGCAATGGAATAGGGACAGAGGAGAGGCAGAAAACCACCTTTGGGGTTCCTCTAAAACAAAACACATTCTGACATATCTCCTTTAGAAAAGATCACTGCCCAGCAACCAGACCTCACCAAAGGAAAAACAAATGACTTCTGACGAGAAAAGACTCCAGACTCCGGGCTCCAAGCATGGTTTATTTCAAAGGATGTTTTCTCAAAATCCAGTCTTTCTTCTGTGGCACAGTCTTGCAAGTTTAAATAAATGACTTTACTCCCCTCTTCAACAGAGAAACAAAATGCTTTATAATATGAAAAAGCTAGTCTTAAAAGATAGCTAGTGGCCTAGTGTTATGGCAAGTGCCTCTAATCCCAGCACTCTGGAAGCAGTGGCTGGAATTCCAAGGTCAGCCAGTACTAGAGAGACCCTATTTTTTAAAAAAAGATATCTAAATATCAGTATCACCACAGAACGAAAAGCTAAGATTTAAGATTCAGTATGCTGGCCTGGTTTTATCTAGATAGAGTATAAACCACTCCATTTGAAAAATTTCCAAACAGAGACATTAAGTGGAAATCAACAAAAGATATCAGTATTTAGTAGCAGGCATTTCTGTAAGTTAACAAAGATGAACCTGAATAAAATAACAAGAATCTTGTGTAGTAATTGAAAGAGGACACAAACCCGAAAAAAAAATCTGGGTAAGTCTTCACTATAGTTCCCTTGTAATAAAAGTTATTTTCCCACAGTTGCCAGCTTTTCTAGTAACTTCACTTCTTGATGTGGTTACCATGAATTCTTCATAATTCCAACAAGTATTCATTGACTGCCTTCAATCTGCCTAGCACTGCCCTATACAATAAATGCTTTCTTTGGTTCCAGGCCATGGAACAGCCACTCTCTATAATCAAAGTGTGTGTGTGTGTTCAAACTAAATGAGCTGTGCGTTCTTATTTATTTATTTATTTATTTTTAACTACAATTTCATTTATCAACTCCACTCATTTCAAGTTTGAAGAGCCTTTTGGAGCAAAAGTAGTTAATTTTATGGATAATAAAACTGATACTTGGCAAACGCCTTATCTCATCTAAGGTCATTATGTTGATCAATCTCTTACTGGCCCAGTATGATTTCGCCCAGATACCCTTCACCTATCACCTATTGCAATGAAGCAAGGTAAACTAAAACTCCACCTAATTTCCCAGATAGCATTTAAACAGGCTTAAACCAGCAAGAGCTTCTGAAACATTCCATAAAGCTGACAGCCGGCTGTTAATTTCAACTAGATCTTTTAACTATGTCAAGCGTCCAACGCTTTCGCTGGGAGGTAGAGAGAGAAAAGCAGGTGATCTGGAAATGTTTGCGGAACCTCAAAACGCGTACAGAGCTCAAGGTCTTCTGCATCGTTCATTTCACGATCCTCAAGGACCCAGGACGCGCGGACCGGACCGGGGAAGCGACTGACAGCAATAAAACGAAAACCACACAAAACACTTTCCCCTGCAACTATAGCAAATGGCGATAGGAGGAGGGGGAGAAGAATCCAGACATGGGGATCACGTCCATTCGTGATCTTCTCCTCAGAAATGTTATACGAGGATGATGTCATGAAAGGGTTCCCCACTGACCCCAGGGATTCGAGCACCGCCGGGACCCCGCAGGGCTCCTTTCCAAGCCCCCCGGGTGGTCACACGGCCCACCCTCGCGGCCCGCCCGTCCTCCGAGAGTCCGCCATGAGACTCACCGTGAGTCTCCGGAGCGGCCTGGGGACGCCGGGCGACCAAGCACGGCTGACTCCCAGGTTCAACCCGGCCGAAGGGCACTGCACACCGACCTAGGCCCTCCCAACACCTCGCCACAGACACAATGAGTCACAAAGACCGGAAGTAGGTCAGCATCTCACCTTCCGGGACCGAGCTGAGCTTCCGGGTCCTCTCTAGGAACTTAGGAGGACTTTGCCTCTCGGTTTTCGAACCTCTTGCCGAGTCTTCCCACCCAACACTTCCCCAATCCAAGAAGTCCCTGTCTTCTGTTCCAGAGGTGACAGATAGAGATACAGTGATTCTGTTCGGGGTGTTCAGTTTTTTCCTGATGTAGTGTTCTTCAGCTCTGTATTTGTTACTTTCTCCCCTTCTTTTCCATCTTGGGCAGTAATTACAGTTATTATCAAGCGATAATAATAGTAATCGTATGTCTGTGGTAGAGGAGCTGAAGTAAGGGTGTAGGCAGAGGTAGATCAAAGCCAAGCCAGGGGTGGCTAGTTTCACAAATCAGCCCTGGTGAGGTGTGCCAATTGAGTGCATAGTGTTTCCAAATATTTGGCCGGTGGACAAAAAAACTATCTTTCGGTAAACAAGCTACTTACATGGGTTCCGAGCTTTGCTCAGGTAGATCATGCTATTATAGCAGTTTAAAAGGGTTTTTCAGAATCGCAGGCACTTCTTACCTTCAAGGCGTTTTCCTAGGCTACAACAACTACTGCCTTTATCTCTTTGCCTTGTGGCAATGCAGAAATAAGGCTCCATCTTATAGAAGGCTCTTCATCCCAGGCAAGTCCACAAGAGAGAGGCCGTACAGCATGGGAGAGGTAATTTTATATAAAAACACACCAAAAACTAAAAAGCAATTGCAGTATTTTTTCTTTTATTAATTAACTAATTTACTTTACATCCCAATATCAACCCCCCTTTCCTCCCGGTGATAGGTTATTTCTCCGCCAGTGAAATAAGCCAATTCAAGCTAGATTATATTCAATCAAAGGCAGGTTATTGGGAAGCTGTTCTCAGTCGAGTTCACTGACCCAGAGGATTGAGGCCAGGGGAGTCGCCATGGGGGGAGGGGGGATGGTGTGCAGAAAGAGAGAAAGGGCTCGAGCACAGAGACAGAAGGAGTCGCAGGAGAGGGAAAGGAAGAGGGAGAAGGAGGAGAGGGAGAGTAAAATGTCTAGAATATATAGGGAAGAGCCAAGGTTAGGTCAGTCCAGCCCTTGGGATGGAAAGTTCAAGGTTGGGGACAGGGTATGCCAGGGAGGGGTTGAGGTATGATGGGAGAAGTTGGAGGCCAGCTCTGATTTGATATGTAAAATATTCATCTCAGTCCCTTGTCCTGGAGTCCAAAAGCAAACACCCAGTACTCTCTCATGCAAGTCACCCACACACTTCCATTCCTGCTTCCCCTATTTGCAGTATTGTTAAAGGAAAATTTCACCCAACAAGAAGCTAGCCATTCACTTGGAGAAGTAGGAAAAACCTTTATACATGTATGGACTAGAAACTAGGCTTCCGCTTTGAAGGGTCCAGTCCCCTTAGCAGTTTCTTATAGCTTTTTGTAGGTCAGGTAATGGGGTTGCCATCCCTGTCTTTGTGATAATCTTAGAGTGGACTAAGTCTCTTAATCATTAAAGGGAATTTAATTAGGCAAGTTTACAGGAACAGATAGCTAGGTAGGTAGATAATAACACACAGACACTTGGCAGGTAGCAGTAAAATATACAATAAAATCTAAGGCATTTGCAAAGAACACATTTTGGCTGGTAAAGGATTTTTCTCTTGGCAAATAGAAATGGTATCTGCAACATGACCTTTGTCTGCTGTGACAAAATTCCTTTCAGGTAGCTTCTGGCAAGTGTTTGCTTTTCCCAGATAAGAAGTGAGGGCTTTTTTATAAGCAAACGAAACTCCTCTAAGTAAAAGTTTAGCTCATGTCCAGCTTTTAAGCTAAGAGTTTTGTTTGATTTTTTAGAGAAGGGCTTTTCTGTGCAGCCCTGGCTGTCCTGGAACTCATTCTGTAGACCAGGCTAGCCTGGAACCCACAGAGATCCTCTTGCCTCTGCCTCCAAAGAACTGGGATTAAAGGCATAAGATTTTTTTTCCAAGTCTTGATTTTTATTACTTAAAAACGTTGCACATTTATTTTGCTTTCTGACTCTGTGCTTGTGCCTTCAACACTTTCAAAACGATTTTCTTCTCCTCGATAAGGAAAGCCCGCTTGATCCTGTCAAGGACACACTTGGGACACATGGAGCCACCATGGGCCCTGCTGAGGTGCTTCTTTGTCTTAGACAATCTCTTAAGGACTTCGGGTCTCAGCACAAACTCCTCGAACTCCTCGCAGTCTGCCTGGGCATACGCCACATGCGGATTTAGGTGCTTTCCCAACCTTCTTGGTGTAAAGGTAAACAATCCTGTTGCCAGGGGTTCGAGACAGCCTAGTTTTGTTAGAGGCTGTATTGTAGGAAAGCCTACGACGGTATGTCAAACGCTGGACCATCCTGAGTGCCGCTTTGGACGCACTGGTTCGACCGAGGGCTTTCTGAAACTACGAACCGAACCGAGCACCCGCCCGGTATGCACCTCTCCTCGTCCCTCACCACTAACCCCAGCTACAGCACGGTCCCCGAGGGCGTCCCGCCTGCCTAACTCCTTGGATGGGTACGGATTGTAAACAGAAAAGCTACAAAGCATACAGAAGGCATAAGATTTTTATTAAGCCAGCATAGCATGCTGTTGGGTGTATATTCCTATCACTTATTATCCGTATCATTAAAGGAAACAGCAAAACAAAGAAAAATAGTGGCCCAAATCCCTCAACCTAATACAACTGCAATGAACAAAAGAAATCATTTTAGATTTATTTTATGTGTATGAGAGTTTTGCTGGAATGCACCTGTGCATGTGTACTATATGTGTCCCTGGTATCCATGGAGATCAGAAGAAGAAATCTAGATCCCATGGAACTAGAGTTACAGATAATTGTGAGCCACCATATAGGTGCTGGGATTTAAACCCAGGTCTTCGGTAAGAGTGCTGTTTTTAACCATGGAATCATCTCTCCAGTCCAATACATTGAATTTTTTTTTTTGGAAGGTTTTGCTATGTAACCCAGGTTTGCCTGAAACTCAGTTTCACCTTGATGTTGTTCCAGTTATGTAATAATCTTTCACATATATCCAGAAACCAAGAGTAAACTAAGTGCTGGTTTTTTTCTTTTTCTTTTTCTTTTTTTCTTTTTTGCAAACGGACGAGTCCCTGCCCTCTTGCTGTTCTTGACCATATAACCTTTCTCCAGTACTCTTCTCTCTCAGTTGCAACCACTGGAAACAAGACAACGCAGTCTCCTTTCCTCTCGGGTATCGTCTTAGAGTTTCTATTGCTGGGATAAAACACCATGACCACAAAGCAAGCTGGGGAGGGAAAGGGTTCATTTGGCTTACACTTCTACAGCAGGAGAAGAAGGACAGAAATTCAAGTGGGGCAGGATCCTGGAGGCAGGAGCTGATGCAGAGGTCATGGAAGGGTGCTGCTTACTGGCTTGCTTCCCCTGGCTTGTTTAACCTGCTTTCTTCTAAAGTCGAGGATCACCAGCTCCGGGGGTGGAGACTTTCATAATGGGCTATGCCCTCTGCTATCAATCACCTATTAAAGAAAATGCCCTACATCTGGATTGTTTAGAGGCATTTTTCTCAACTGAGGCTCCTCCTTTCAGATAACTCTAGCTTGTGTGTCAAGTTAACCTAAGACTAGCCAGCACAGGTACCGTGAGTAACTACTCCCCTACTCGTGAAAGCTAACATCTCTAAGTGCTACTCAAATACTGGTTCATAGAACACCTAGCAGGTAGGTCTGTGTGTGTGTGTGTGTGTGTGTGTGTGTGTGTGTGTGTGTGTGTTTAAATGTGCATCCCAGGCTTTGAATGCATATGTACATGGGAATAGTGTCTGTGGAGGTCAGAAGAGGGCCTCAGATCCCCAGGAGCTGGAGTTACTGGCAATCGTGTGCCCTGACATGTATGCTGGGATCTAAACTCTATTACTTGACACAGCAACAATGGCTTTTAACTATTGAACTATTTCTCTAGTCTTCTCTGTCTGTCTGTCTGTCCCTGTTTCTGTTTCTTTCTGTCTATGTCCCTCCCCCATCCCCAACCCTACCCCTGACAATGTAGCTCTGACTGGCCCGAAACTCATGATCCTTTTGTTTCACTCTTTTGTATCTATGTTTATAGGTTTCAGGTTATAGGTTATAGCTTCCCAGCATGTGTGTTCATGGCTTGCAATTGCCTCTAACTTCAGTTCCAGGGATCCAATAGCCTCTTCTCGTCCTCGAGGAAATCTGCATGCATGTGGTATACTCAAACACAGCCACACACACACAGACAGAGAGAGAGAGACAGAGAGAGACACAGAGAGACACAGACACAGATCCTGAAAATGAGTAAAAAACACAGTGTATCTGTTTCCAGAGATGATTGGCATATGGGTCAACAAACTGAGAAGGCCTGCTCTGAACACTTGTGATGCTGTCCAGTGTATTGAAGGTCCAGATGGAACAAAGATGAAAGGAGGAGGAGGAAACTCACATTGTGTGTGTAAGCTTGATGATGATGGTGATGGTGGTGATGGTGATGGTGATGATGATGATGATGGTGATGGTGGTGATGGTGATGATGATGATGATGATGATGATGGTGATGATGATGATGGTGATGATGATGATGATTCTCTTCCTCCTCCTATTTGTCATCTCCCTCCTATTTCTCCCTCTCCTCCCCTGTGTATGTGCATGCATGAACACATATGTATGTGTCCATGTGCATCTATATATATGTGTGCAGGAGTGTGCAGTGTTTATATACAAGTCAGAGGACACCCTCAGGTGTCCATCAGTGCCGTCTATCCTATTTAAGGTGTGGTCTTTTGTTTTCCACATTTTTTTTTCCCCTGTGCAGCCCTGGCTGTCCTGGAACTCATTCTGTAGACCGGGTCTGGGCTTGAACTCACAGAGATCCACATGCCTTGTGCTGGGATTAAAGGCATACATCACCACCACCCAGGTAATGCAGGTAGAATTTTTAAAATAATTATTTAGTATTGCTGTTATTGTAGATAGTGATGATGATGGTGTGTGTACGTGATATGTGCACGAAGGGACATGTGTGTAGTGACCGGAGGACTGTCCTCCTACTATAAATTTCAGGGCTGAACTCAGGTCGCTGTCAGGCGCGTATAGAAAATTCTTTCGTCTGCTGAGCCGTCTTGCTGGCTCTTTGTTGTTGTAAAAATATAATAAATAAAAAAGGTATGGTTGTGTTTTATCCCCCTAGGTCCAGCACCTCAGTGCGGAAACACATCCCAACTCTGCGGTGGCCCAGTGTCTCCAGCCGCCGCACACTTTCCTACACTCAAACCGTCACATAAAAGAACACACAACACGGTAATCTTTGACCCAACTGGTAAGATATAATTGCCCACCTAAACATACAAAGCCCAGTGCCATCCATCCCTTAGGAACATTAATAACAACCTGTAATACACAGAGCAGAATCTTAACGTCACCTGCCATGACTTCTTCCCCTCTCCCTCCTGTCTCTTCTTCCTTTTTGTCGTTCCAGTCTCCTCTTCTTCCTTCAAACTTCTCTCCCGCCCATCCTTCCTTCTCCAATGACAGGCCTCCTTCTATCCTGTACCTGCCCCTCACCTGTATTTTACAAATTCAATGGGGAGAAGGTTCTGGTGAAGTCACCTGAGTCCTGAGTACAGGACTATGCTGCTGTCCTTGTGGTAGTGGGATTAGCATCAAAATACAGATAACTCCTGGGCAAACCACAACAGCTCTAGGCAGGTGGATTTTAAAATTCAAATTCTTCTCTACTGAGGAGTCTCTCCACTTGTACCACAGATAAACGGTTTGGAAAGGAGGTGCTACTTCTTCATCTGTCTCTCTACCTTCTTGGTCATGGGAGCTGCTCTGGAAGTAAATTCCTCATTCAAATCGGGCTACTGAACCTTCTGGCCATTAATCTGAGTCCCTGTGAGATTGTTGAACGGCTCCATGAAGTTGAAGAAGTGAGGCAGATGTAGGCACAACGAGAAAATAAAGCTAACGAAGAGAGAAAGAGAGGGAGGGCTGGCGACACCCAATTGCTCCTTCCTGTATAGTGCAGGACACCTTTGCCCTTTCTGGTTGTGTGAGTTAATGAGTTCTCATTTTCTCTGAAACTTAATTTGACTCCTTGTCTGTCACTTGTGTGTTGGTTAATCTTCGTTCTCAACTTTGCTGTGTTGACCATTAGTGTGAGAGATTACTAAAGTTTAGCTGGTGGGACTGTCCTCAAACCGCTGAGGCAGGAGGATTGTTAAGTTCAAAGTGAGTTCAAGGGCAGCTTGGGAAACCTACCTCAAAACATAAAGTTAAAAAAAGTTTTTAAAAGGAGGTGGGGCTGAAGAGATGGCTCAGTTATTAAGCAGCTAAGTCCTCTAACAGAGGACTGGAGTTCAGTTCCTAGCATCTACACTGGGTAGATCACAAACACCTTTAATTCCAGGTCCAGGGATCCAAAGCTCTCTTCCGATCTCTTTGGGCACCTCATGTCCTTACATGCATATATCACACATAGACACACATGCATGCATGTAACTGAAAATAAAAAATGAATCTTAGGAAAAAAGATAAAGAGAGCTGTTGTCATCACATCAGATGTCAACTTGGCACAGCCCTGAGTCACCTGGGAAGAGGGAATCTCACCCGTGGAATTGTGTCCATCACATTGTCCTGTGGTAATGTCTGTGGAACATTATTTCTATTGTTGCAGGAGGATCTAGCCCACTGTGGAAGGTGCTGTCTCTGGGCTGATGGGCCTGGGCTGTTAGAAAGGTAGCTGAGGGCCTTGGCGTGGTCTGTAACCCAGCTAATTAAGCTGAGGGTCATGACTCCATTGTCGAGTTTCACAACTGAATGTGGGGGTCACAAACATTTGATCGTAGTAAAGGTTTCTGAATGTGCAATGACCAAAGACTAATTGAAGGTCAAAAATGTTTTGGGAAACACGTGCCCATTTTTCCCACCCAGGCCCCTTCTTCTCTGAAACCAGGATCCAAAATAAATCTTCCTCCCCTTGATTTGTTTTGTCTTGTATTTTTTTTAATATTGAATTTTTAATGTAAAAAAGACTAAGTCAAAATGCACTGTGGCACAAACACAGAAGCACGCACACATAAAAATATGGCACTATTTCCATAATCAATACCCATAAAATGGCATCAGTACAAAATATCTAAGCAGAGATACTGGATTAGTAATTAGAGCATCATGTAACGTTGGTTTTAGGAAGAAGGGTAACAGGTAAAAGAAGGAACATATGACATAAATTCAAGCATGCAATTCAAATTTACAAATTATAAAAATTCACCGCTTTTATAGCTGGTTTCTTTTGAATGGCTAAATTTTAGCCTCATTTTTTTTTTCAATTAAATGCCTGTTAACAAGCCATTGGACAAACTCATTTACCCAAATTTACATCCTAGAATATGTAAGTAAACTGAAGACATCATTCAGATGAATAAGTTCTCTTCATTTTCATCATCTCTGTGATCAGGTTGCAAGGGACACGCTTTTCTCTTTGCTTTCCCTAAGCCACTGCTTCCTGCTTCTTCAGGAATCTGGTTTTCTTTTTTAGAATCTTTAGGGGACAACCTGAAGAAGTCCCCAGTGCCTTTTTGCCACTTGGGAGTTAGGCACACACAGACCAGGTTCCCTCCAGCATGCTTACATACTTTCAGACTTTTCTGACAATGAACCTGAAGAATTGGTGACAAGGTGGAAGAGCCAAAACGCACCTTCCTAGGGGCTTGAGAAACCACCCCTTTCTGTGCAGGCTCCCTGGGGCGTAGTTGCTTTGGTCCACCATGTTCACCCAGGAAGAGACAACGTTCACCGACTCCCCAGCTACAGGTGTCTTAACTGGAGGAGAACCCTTGTCTTGTATTTTGTTATAACATTGTAACAGTAACTATTATACTGGGATTCCCTAGCAGTTTCTTATTTCTGGGATTTCGGCTGGTGATAGGTGGATGCTTCCTGTTTTATTTGGTTCTTGGATATTAAGGCACATCCCATAGATCAACCCCTTGGCTTTGCTAGGTCCCTGAAATATAAGGGTGCCCCAGGGAGCCATCTGCAAGTTGGTTATGCAATAGAACAGGCTTTCTGCTCGCTTTGCTTTGCCACCCAATGGAAAGGAAGGGGGGAAAGAACCTTTGCCTCCTGTTGACTCTGTGGCTTTAGGCAAGTGGATGGACCTCCCAGAGCCCCAGCTTGTCTGGGGAAGGCATGATTTGGACGACAGTGTCCCAGTCATGGGGGTCACATGGAATTGCAGATGTCGCAATTGCCTGTAACTGTGAAGTGCTTCTTTACAGGTGTCACTGCCCCTCTTGATCCTTTCCTCCCTTCTCTTCCTCTTCCTCTTCTTTCACACCTTCTTTTTCTTTTCTTTTCTTCTTTTTTCCTTTTCAAGACAAAGTCTCACTGTATATTCTAGAACTCTCTATGTAGGACAGGCTGGCCTCAGACTCATGGAGGTTCACCTGCGGAGCCACCACACCAGCTTTTCCTTTTATGCTTTTCTGACAGCTATCCTGGGGCCCAGGCCAGTGCCCTGTGCATATTAGGTGGGTGCTGTACCCCTGGACTTCACTTCCAGTCTAGCCTGCATTACCTATTTCATTTTATATTGTATTTTACTTGTCTTTTGGAGGCAGGGTCTAACCGTGTTGTTCAGCCTGGCCTTGAACTCACTATGTATGCCAAGCACGATCCCCTCGCCTTCCTTTCTGGGGTTCTGGGGTCACCTGTGCCACTGCAGCCAGCCCACATCACTATTCTTTCTCTTTTTTCAACAGGGTCTTGTAGAGCTCAGTTTCTCCCTGAGTTCTCTATGCAGCCAAGGACACCCTTGGATTTCTTTTTTTTTTCTTTTTCTTTTTTTTCTTTTCTTTTTTTTTCAGAGCTGGGGACTGAACCCAGGGCCTTGGGCTTGCTAGGCAAGCGCTCTACCACCGAGCTAAATCCCCAACCCCGCCCTTGGATTTCTTTCTGAGCTCTTTCCCTTTGCTTTTCAAGGGCTGGGATTATATGTGTATTGTTACCATACACAGCCAACATGCATCCTCCTCCTCCCTCTCTTCTTTGAGAGACAGTCTTAAGAAGCCCAGACTGGCATCACACCACCATTGCACTGTGGTGTGTGTATGTGTGAATGTGTGAATGTGGGTTTGTGTGTCAAAGTCTGAGGACAAGCTTGGGTGTCAATCCTCCACCCCTCCCCCTTGTTTGAGATAGGATCTCATTGCTGCTACATATTCGGGCATAGCTGACCTTTGAACTTCTGGGTCTTTTAGATTTCTTACATGGATTCTGAGGACTCCAACTCAAGTCTTCACATTTGTGACCCACGAGCCATCTCCCTAGCCCCCATTCTGTAAGCACAAAAAAGTGGGTGAGACATCCTGCACATCTTAAATATCCATCCCTCTTAGTGTGAATTTGAGAAGGCAGAAGGCATGTTCTAGAGCACTGTTCTTGGAGCCCAACTATTAGGTCTTCCTAAGACCAGCTTGGTCCGTTTGCAAAAGATAATATGTGAGCTTGCTCACTGTGGTTGACATTCCCTCAGAGAAGGGGTGTGTGTGTGTGTGTGTGTGTGTGTGTGTGTGTGTGTGTGTGTGTGTGTGTGATCGAATCCTCACTTGACTATCTATTCATCTCTTCTAGCATTTGCATGGAAGTTTGCCCTAACTGTACATGGATTGGATTGTGTGGGGCATGGGATGTTTCTTGGAAGGCTAGAGTCTATAAGCAGGGCAGTCTAGAGGAAGGGGCTCAATCTATTACTGCCAAAGAAAAAGTCATTATTTATTCAGGGAAAGGACTATGGCTGCTTTGGGGTCACCCATGACCCTGTTAGTAGCTCCTCACCCATGCTCCGCAAGTAAGTCAAATAAACTCAGAGTTCACCCTGGGGTGAGCTTCAACAGAATGGAACTTAGGTTTGCCATTGGGGCCTTGGGGGAAGCAGTAGATGTTCTTCACCCCACCACCACCCAAGGAAGGAATTTCAGCAACAGCCACGCTATAACATTTTCTTAAAAACTGTGAAGGAAAAGAAGAACATATGGAGGGCACGCTGCCTCTCCAGGTCCTCAGGAGGACAGAGTGTGCCTGGCCTGCCTGCAAATGCTTCACGCTCAGGCAGAGAACAGCCAGATGGTCGCTGCTAGCTCCCTCCTTGTGCAAACATCTCTCACCCTGCAGAGTAAACAAGCCTCCCCACGCCCAGAGGCTCTTCCGCCCCACTTCTGTGTAGTGTAGCCTGCAAACAAGGAGGGTGAGGCACCGGGGCTCCCGGCTTTGGTGACTTATTTAATCTTGGGCCCCTGGCAACAAGGTCAACTGTCTTGGCTCCCTTTCTCCTTGTGTAAACAGAGCTAGTGGGTCCACAGGGGTTCAGTAACAGCCAGGCCCAGGCTCTCCTCTTTCTTTCAAGCACATTACAAAGAATCTTTTAAACTGTCCAGCCTTCCTGCCTAGGTGAGGTGGCCTGGGTGATGGGAGAGAAGATGTGTGAGGAGTGGAGCCTGCCAACCCTGTCAGGTTCCGAAAAGAGGTCAGCTGTCCCTACTGTCTGCAGAGTTTTATCTCCTGTGGGAATGAAGGGGAATATGTATTAGAGAGTGGAGATGGTTGTTTCTTAATAATCCACAGCCCTCAGCTTTCTCTGTGCCTAAGCATGAACATATCAGTCCTTCCTCCCTCTACCTCCCTGCCCTTTTCTCTAGCCCAGGCTACTGTGAACTCACAATTCTCTTGCCTTGGAGTCCTGAGTGCTGGGTTCATAGGTGTGCATTCTTCAGGCCTGGTTTTTGTGTATGTGGGTACAGGCCGTGCGTTTGCCGGTACTTGTGTGTGTGCTGTGTGACCAGAGCAGTCCCTGTGTCATCCTTCAGACGTTGTCCGTCTTATTTTATTTTTCATTTGGAAACGGTCTATCACTGGTCTGGAAGTTACGCAGTAGGCTAAACTGGCTCTCCAGAAACCTCAAATCCCTCCTGTCTCTTCCTTTCTAGCACTGGGATTGCAGGTGTGTACCACCATGCTTAGCTTTTTCTTTTCTTCCTCTTTCCTTTCTTTCTTGCTTTTTTTTTTTTTTTTGTGATTTTTTTTTGTTTTTTTTTTTGTTGTTGTTGTTATTTTCTTTTGAGACAGAGTCTCCCTGTGTAGCCCTGGCTGTTCTGGAACTGACTCTGTAGAGCAGGATGGCTCTGAACTCACAGTGCCGCTCCTCCTGAGTGCTGACACTACAGGCCTGCGCTGCCACCGTCCAGCTGTTTTCTTTTCCAAGATTAAATTCATGCCTGGAAAACAAACACTTTAATAGCCGAGTTATGCCACCAGTTCAGGCCTGGATTTTGTGTTATTTATTTACACAATTGCTTAATTAAAAGCAGGATTTATTCCATGTATGTATATATGTGTATGTATGTATGTATGTATGTATGTATGTATGTATGTATGTATGTTTGTATATGTATGTGTGTCCTGGGCTGTCTAAGTAACCTAGAGGAAACCCGACTGTAAGTAGCTATCCTCCATGGTTCTTGCTCCTATTTCTGCTTGAGTTCCTGCCCTGACTCCCTCAGTGGTGGGCTGTGATTGGGTTGTGTGAACTGAAAAACACTCCTTTTCTCCTTTTCAAGTTGCTTTGGTTAAGTCTTACCACACCATCAGCGGAGCAAACTAGGACACCAAGTGAAGTGTCCAACAACTGATAGACGGCTAAAAAAAAAAGTGTGACACACACCCAGCCTTTAAAAAGGAGGACATGGGGCTGGGATGTGGCTCAATGGTTAAGAACTTACTTATAGGGCTGGAGAGATGGCTCAGTGGTTAAGAGCACTGACTGCTCTTCCAGAGGTCCTGAGTTCAATTCCCAGCAACCACATGGTGGCTCACAACCATCTGTAATGGGATCCGATGCCCTCTTCTGGTGTGTCTGAAGACAGCTACAGTGTACTCACATACATACAATAAATTAAAAAAAAAAAAAAAAAAAAAAAAAAAGAACTTACTTTATAAAGGGTCTGAGTTCCGTTTCAGCCCTATCCTGGGTGGCTCCACGACCACCTCTAACCAGTTCTTGGGCATCTGACACTGTCTTCTGGACTCTGAGCACCTGCACTTGTATGCATGAAATAAAACCAATGTAAAAAGGAAGGGCATTCTGATGCATCAGGCCACATGGCCGCAGGGCAACTGCACCAAGTAAAAGAAGCCGCTTAGAAAAGGACAGAGTGTCTGATTCTATTTATCTATGTGTACCTAGAATAGACACACTCGTGGAGAGAGAGAGAGAGAGAGAAGAGAGATGAGAGAGAGTGAAGAATGCTAACGTTGCTAGGAGGGAATTTATGCTAAGTAAAGACTCAGGGGTGACTTCCTGCCTGGCCCACTCAGTGCTGATCTTTAAAAGCAACAGCAGCAGTAATGTTAGGCCGCACTGCTCGTGGTGTGCAGTTACTGAAATGCAGGCATTCTAAAGATCAGGTGTTACCATACCCAATACCCTACTCAGATCATCCCGGCGGGGGCAGCATCGCTCCTTGCTACCTGCCCCAATGTTCTCCAATGAAACACACACACACACACACACACACACACAGACACACACACACACACACACAGACGGACAGACACAAATACACACACACAGACACACACACAGACACACACAGATACACACACAGACACACAGACACACACAGACGGACAGACACACACAGATGGACAGACACACACACACACACAGACACACACACACACAGACACACACACACAGACACACAGACAGACACAGACACACACAGAGAGACACACACACAGAGAGACAGACACACACAGACACACACACACAGAGACACACACACACAGACAGACACACACACAGACAGAGACAGGGACACAGACACACACAGAGACAGACACACACAGAGACAGACAGACAGACACACAGAGCCTTATGCTTTAATATGCCTTAAAAAGCTCAATTGGGCCACTTCCAAACCTCCATGTGGCTAACACACTCCCCTCTGATATACCTGAGTTATTACTTACTAAAACCTTTATTTCATCTTGGCTGTCCCAGACCCAGACCTTCGGCTGTCTCAGGCTGAGTTCCCCAGCACCGACATGACGGCTGTGTTCTCTGTCTGGTACATCTCAGGTGTGACTTCTGCTCCTTTCCTAGCATGGTGCCTACCCTCTTCCTGCTCTTTCCTTCCTCAGTCCTTTGGATCCGAAAGTCCTGCCCCTGTCTCCCTGCTCTACCACTAAGTCGTGCTCTCTCCGTCCGTCCCAGAACTGGTTCCTATTAAAGAATACTAGAAGAGCTTTTAAATCTTACTATTTTGGCAAGTGGACACTGATCATTGATTGTTCATTAATGGGGCAAGAACCAGTGAAAATCTCTCATGAACTGTGGCAACAGTCTATATTAGTGCTACACAGGCTTGAGTTTTTTTCTGTTGCTTTTAAAAATAAGTTCTCAGGGCTGGAGAACTCAGTGGTTAAGAGAACTTACTGTTTTTTTCCCCCCAAGGATTAGAATTCAGTTCCCAGGAACCATATCAGGTAGTTCACAAATGCTTGTCATTCCAGCTCTACGGGATCTGATGGCCACTTCTGGCATCCAGAGGCACCTATATTATACATGTGACTTACATACACACACACACAAAGAGAGAGAGAGAGAGAGAGAGAGAGAGAGAGAGAGAGAGAGAGAGAGAGAGAGAGAGAGAGATTCTCACAGTGCAGGCCAGGGAAGCCTGGAATTTTCTATATAGCTTAGGCTGGTGTTTAGTTCACAATCTTCCTCCTCCTGCCTCCTGAGGGCTAGGATTACAGTATGTACACCTACAGTATTAGTATTGTATTAAGAATAGAGAGACTTGGGCTGGAGAGATAGCTCAGCAGTTAAGAACACTGACTGCTCTTCCAGAGGTCCTGAGTTCAATTCCCAGCAACCACATGGTGGCTCACAACTATGTCTGATGGGATCTGATGCCCTCTTCTGGTGTGTTTGAGGACAGCAACAGTACACTCATCTTAAAAAAAAAAAAAAAGAATAGAGAGGTGGTGGTGGCACATATCTTTAATCCCAGCACTGAGGGGACAGAGGCAGGTGGATCTCTGTGAGTTCAAGGCCAGCCTGGTCTACAAACTGAGTTCCAGGGCTACACAGAAAAACAACAAAACAAAACAAACAAAAAAGAATAGACTTCTTCTTTGAGTATAGACCAAGAGCAAGCCCAAATTTCAACTCTCCACTTTCGTCTCTATGCATCTCATCTGTTTGTAGTTTGTGCTCTGTGGCCTGCTGTGTGTCTTTGAAGTCTGTCTGTCTCTAACTAAGGGCTTTGCTACACAGTGAGGGAAAGAAGTGAGGAACTTTGTTCCCAGTCTTTTTTTTTTTTCTTTTTCCGGAGCTGAGGACCGAACCCAGGGCCTTGTGCTTTCTAGGTAAGCACTCTACCACTGAGCTAAATCCCCAACCGCTCGTTCACAGTCTTTTTACACAGTAAGAAACCCCTGTATGGTTCCCAGCTGTCATAGAATAGCATGGAAACCACAAACATCAACTTTTACATCCACGTGTTGCTTTGAACGTTTATGGAGTATTTATTTGTTTTAAGGTTGCTTTCAGCAAATGACTACAACCCCCACCCTCATTCTAGGTCGGGGACACGGGAGAATGCATAATTTCAGATTCGAGCTATGCCTTGAGCTTAGGTTGTGAAAGCTGATTACGTGGGAGGTGTTGATTACATGGTAAGGTTGGTTACCTTGCTTTCTTTTGGAGAAGGCTAACACAGGAAGACAGCAGGCTAGGGGGTTGGGGGTTTAGCTCAGTGGTAGAGCGCTTTTAGCCTAAAGCAAAAGGCCTGGGTTCGGTCCCAGCTCCGAAAAAAAAAAAAAAAAAAAAAGACAGCAGGCTAAGTACATCGATCCGGAATGATCCAAAGGCATATCATCAACTCGGTTGCAAAGCCCAGCAAAAGTTCAGTATCTAAAGGCAAGAGGGATTTTTCAGAAAAAGTCATTGCCACACACATCATGCCTGGCTAATAAATCGGAAATTTAATTCCATTCCAACAGACAAGCAATGTGCCTTGCAAGCCTCTCCTCTTGAGTCTCATCTGGTCATGATTAGCTCTTGAGTACGGGACGATGTTGGTCCAAAAGTGTGAAGCATGAGCCATGATGAGTAAAGTCTGAAGTACTGTGACTGTAGTGCGTAAGTGTCTTGAGTACTTGAAAACTGATGACCGACCACCCATAATCCTGGGGCTTGAAAGGCGGAGGTGGTTGAAGGACCTCAAGTTCAAGGTCGTCCTTGGCTACACTGAGTTAGAGGCCAGCCTAGATTTTATAGAGCCTTTCTCAAAAATACCACCTCCCAAACAACACAACCACAACAACAGTAAAAAGCAAACAAACAGGGGTTGGGGATTTAGCTCAGTGGTAGAGCGCTTGCCTAGCAAGCACAAGACCCTGGGTTCGGTCCCCAGCTCCGAAAAAAAAGAAAAAGGAAAAAAAAAAAAGCAAGCAAGCAAACAAACAAACAAACAAAAAAACAAGACAAAAACTCCCAAAACAAGACCAAAAAGTCACCCTCAATAAAAATCTGAAAAGAAAAAAAACAAAACAAACCAACGAAATGAAGCTCAACCTAATCCAAACCACTAGTGCCACTGCCGCCCCAGAAGCAAAGGGAGCCGGCTGCCCTACCTCCTTTCTTCCTCTCCCCTTTTTCATCTTTACTTTTTCTGACCTAGAATTAGAACCTAGGACCTAGATTGTGCCCAGGCTCCAGGGCCAGCTTCCCAGATCCCCAGAACCTCACTCATATCTAGGTAGGCTCTCAACCAGGGAGTCCCCCCCATCCCGTCCCCCACCCCCAGCCCTCACCGTACTTTAAACACAGTTTCTCCACATGGCTACTTTAAAGCAATGTTGCTTATGTCAACGTTCATCCCCCTGGTTCATTGAAGGTAATTGCCCTTGCTCCAGTAAATAAGTCCCGTGTGCATTTTTTTTTTTTTGAATTGGAAAACATTCCACTCTGTAGGGAAGTTCTTAGGGCAGGGAACTGAACAACTTAAATCTAGTTTCTGGAAGTCTCTGAAACCGACCAGATTCACTAACTCCAAAGAAGTCTCTCAGGCAAAGCTGCAAAGAACTCGCCGAGACGAGCAGTCGGGAAGAGTTTTATAGCAACAAGGCACCTGGAAAGGTCTCTTCAATTTGAGCAGCCAGCAGGCTCCCAACTTCTGTGTCACCCAGGCTTGGGTAGGCTTTGGTGATGCAGCTGTCTTTGAGTCATTTCTGCTCCAGTAAGCAGGCCCCCACCCATATTCCTGTGAGTACCCCCAGTAGAACTCATTGGTTCACCAAGTTGGACTTCGGTGCTATTTGTACTTTGATCTGTGTGGGTTCTCAATCTAGAACAACGTGTATGTTTGGTCTCCCCATGCAAAGTTTTCGTCACACAAGTCCTCACTCATGCTCAATCAACTGTAGTTAAACTCGGCGAATCATAAGTTAAAAGAAGCACTTGCTGAAAGGACGAACGAAAGAGAAAAGAAATCGTTGAGAGACAGTTTAAATGTTTGCAGCCTATTTAGAAACCTGTTACTCTTTAGGAATCCACGGCAGGACCCATATTGCCATCTAGCGGTGATAATCTGAACTGCAATTGAGCTTCTAAGTCGGAGCTAAGTCTCTCCTGCACCGCGCTTGGGCTTGAAGAGGTGTCTGATGAGACTGCCCCGAGGTATCCATTGTTTGCATTTGGGAACATCCTGGGGTACAAGGACTTGTCAGCCAACGGGGATGTGTCAGTTACTTTTCTTCTTCTTGTTGTTGTGAAAAACTCCCGGCAAAAAGCAACTGAAGTAAAGAAGGGTTTATTTGGGTTCAGTTGCCGCTGGTCTTGCATCCGCGATTAAGAAGCAGTTGGTGGAGGGGGTGGGCAGGAGGGAAGGAGAAGGTGGGTTGGGGAAGGGGAAGGGGAGGGAGGAATGCTAGTGCTCTGCTTGCTTTGTCTTTTGGTTCATTCTGGGACCCTAGTCCAAAAAGTAGTGTCGCTCACATTTAGGGTGGGTCTTTCCAACGCAATTTACGTACTCTGGGTAATCTTTCACAGACAAGTTCAGTGTCTCTTAAATGATTTTTAGTTCCTGCCAGTCAAGTCGACAATCAATATTAGTCATCACAGGAAATATGGGAGAAAGAACAGTTACTGCTCTTTAGTTAGGACCACTGGATCCGTTTCTTTTTCTGCCAGCTCTTTTTTAAAAATTTAAAATAGATTCTTCTCTCGTACACTACATCCTGACCACTGTTCTAGACTCTAGAGAGAGAGAGAGAGAGAGAGTCAAGGCCATACTAAGGGTATTCAGGACTACTGAAGGGGGAGCCCCATGGTGGTGGCATTCACTTTTTTTTTTTTTTAAAGATTTTTTTCCTTTATTTTAAAGATTTACTTAATTTCATGTGAGCACATTATTGCTCTCTTAGATACACTACAGGAGGGCACTGGATCCCATTTCAGATGGTTGTGAGCCACCATGTGGTTGCTGGGAATTGAACTCAGGTTCTCTGGAAGAGCAGTTAGCTCTCTTAACCGCTGAGCCATCTCTCCAGCCCCGGCACTCACTTTTAATCCCAGCACTCTGGAGGCAGAGGCAGGGGGATCTCTGTGAGTTCGAGGCCAGCCTGGTTTACAGAGAGTTCTAGGACAGCCAGGGCTACACAGAGAAACCCTGTCTCAAAAAACAAACAAACAAACAAACAAAAATTATTGAAGGGGGATAGGGACCAGTGGTTCTCAACTTTCCTAATGTGCTTTGACCCTCATGTTCTGGTGACCCCCCAACCATAGAATTATTCTGTTGCTACTTAATAACTGTAATTTTGCTACTGTTATAAAGCATAATGTAAACATTTATATGCAGGATATCTGATATATAACTCTTCAGAAAGGGCCATTGGACCCCAAAGGGATGTGACCCACAGATTGAGAACCACTGGGCTGGAGTGATGGCTCAGCCACTGAGAGCATGGTTTCTCTTTCAGGAGACCCAGGTTCGATTCCTAGCACCTACATGGCCGCTAACGATCATCTGCAACTCTAGTTTCAGGGAATCTTTGCCCTGCATGTATGTTTTGCACGGATATACATGCAAGCAACATACACGTGCGTGCGCACACACATGCATGTGCGCACGTGCACACACACACACACACACACACACATCACTGAAGGAGGCCCTCCCAAGCTGGGGCAGTCTCCAGTTGCACTTGAAGATGGCTTTGTCCAGAGAGGAATTTGTGGCTGTTACTTTTTCCTTTGGCTGCCCTTAAACCCTTCAGTCTTTTTGCCTCCGTTCCCCAAGTCTTGGGACTACAGTTTTGCACCATCAGGCTTGTCTTGCCCATGGTACTTAGTGCAGGTGATATATTTGGTTCTTGGGACACTTTTGTCTCCCAAGTGTTCCCAATCTGTGCCTACCGCCCCTCCCTCACCTGGCATCATATCCCTTGCCAGACTTGTGAGACTGTCCCTTCTCAACTATCCTGTCCCCAGCTAGTTAGAAACAACATTTTAACTCTTAAGCTGCATTAATACTTCATATCTCCTGTGAAACTTAACACCTCCAGGACATTTGATCTGGGTTTCTGAGTGGCTCTCTGTCTCGCTCTTCCTCTAAGATATTTGTCAAGAACATAATCTCCTGAGGTCCTGCTCCTGCCCACTCACACCTCACATCTTACCTGTCAAAATGGCCAGATATCATATTTCAAGCTTCCTCAGTTCCAGCTTGCTTATGCTAACTCTGTCTCTGTCTCCGTCTCTGTCCTTCACCTGACTCTAATGTCTCGTGGAGCTCATGTGGTTCTCAAAGCTTGATATGTAACCAAGGATGCCCTTGAACTTTTGAAGCTTCTGCTTATTACTATAGGCATAAACTAGCATCCCCAGTTTTATGTGGTGCTGGGATGAAACCCAAGGCTTTGTGCATATGAGACAACTACTCTAGCAACCCAGGTTCTTAAGCTTCTTTTCTTTCTTTCTTTTTGGTTTTTCAGGACAGGGTTTCTTTGTGTAGCCCTGGCTGTCCTGAAACTCACTCTGTAGACCAGGCTGGCCTTGAACTCAGAGATCCTCCTGCCTCTGCCTCCTGAGTGGTAGAATTAAAGGTGTGTGCCACCACCAGTTGGCTTTTTGTTCTTTTTGACACAAGGCCTTGCTACCCATAGTTCAGTCTGACCTCAAACTTGCTTCAATCCTCCTACAACAACCTCCCGTGTGCTGAGAGTATAGGTGAGCCCTACAATGTCTGATTAGGAAGGAAACCCTTGCTGCACAGGGAAAGTACAGGCACAGGCGGATTAGATTTAATTAAGACAACTGTGGAGGTTCAGCTCTGCCTTTGAGCTTTGTTTATGCAAGGATGACAGTTGGTGACTCAGTTGAGAAAACAGGTTTAAATGAACTTGGGAAGGAGTCCAGGAAAATCAAAGCCCATTTCCTGATTCTTCTGGGTATGCCCTTGAGAGAACTGAGGCCTCCTAAGTGTATGTTAGGCTATAATGGTGTGTGGAAGACTGAAAGTGGAGTTTAATGTCTCACAGGGGTGAAAGATTGCTAAGGAAACTGAAATACAAATGTTTGTTCATGGGGTTGGGGATTTAGCTCAGTGGTAGAGCGCTTGCCTAGCAAGCGCAAGGCCCTGGGTTTGGTCCTCAGCTCTGGAAAAAAAGAAAAAAAATGTTTGTCCATGAAAATTTCTTTTCTTTTCTTTTTCCTCTTTCTCTTTCCTTTCTTTCTTTCTTTCTTTCTTTCTTTCTTTCTTTCTTTCTTTCTTTCTTTTTCCTTCCTTCCTTTCTCTCTTCTCTCTCCCTTTCTCCTTCCTTCCTTCCTTCCTTCCTTCCTTCCTTCCTTTCTTTCTTTCTTTCTTTCTTTCTTTCTTTCTTTCTTTCTTTCTTTTTTTTCTTTGAGATAGGGTCTTACTGTGTTGCCCTGGCTCACTTGGAGCTCACTGTATAGACCAGTCTGGCCTTGAACTCACAGAGCATTGCCCACCCTGAGTGTACAGATTTCTTCAATGCCATGGTCATCAGGGTTATGGCCATATCTATGGCTACCAGCTGTAATCATTTGACTGATGCTCAAGAGACTAAGTGATCCAAGCCATGTAATACCCCAAGGTGAAGATGATCGAGGTTTTTAAAATATTGTTGTGGTGTTTTGTTTGTTTGGGTTCTTTTCGTTTTGTTTTTTTTTTTGAGTGGACTGGAGAGATGACTCAGTGGTTAAGAGCACTCGATACCCTTGCAGGGGACTTAGGTTCAGTTCCCAGCATCCACATAGTGATTCACAACCATTCGTAACTCCAGTTCCATGAGATCTCATACCTTCTTCTGACCCCTGGGCATTAGGGATGCGTGATGGTGCCCAGACAAAGATGCAGGCAAAATAATTGTACATGCAAAAATAAAAATGAAGAAATCCAAGAAGGTTCTTTTAAAAATTTAACCAGATAAAATTGGGAGCACAGAGAGACGAGGGAGGGAAGGAGGGAAGAAGGGACACAGAGAGAGAGAATACATGCACAGGTTTCATGAGTTGGTTCTCTCCTTCTGTCATATGGGTCCTGGGGATTGAATGTAGATCATAAGGTTTGGCATCAAGCACCTTTACTTCTAAGCCACCTCGACAGCTATGATGATTAGTTTTTTTTTTTTTGTTTTTTTTTTTTAAGATTTATTTCTTGGGGTTGGGGATTTAGGCTCAGTGGTAGGCACTTGCTGGGAAGCGCACAAGGCCCTGGGTTGTCCCCAGCTCAAAAAAAAAAAAAATTTATTCTTTTATTTACATATGCACACTGTAGCTGTCTTCAAACACACCAGAAGAGGCCATCAGATCCTTTTTATAGATGGTTGTGAGCCACCATGTGGTTGCTGGGAATTGAACTCAGGACCTCTGGAAGAGCAGCCAGTGCTCTTAACCACTGAGCCATATCTCCAGCCTCCTGATGATTAGTTTTAATTGCCAATTTGACACAACCTAGAGTTACCTAGGAGGAGTTTCAATGAAGGATTGTCCGGATTAGGTTGGCCTATGAACATATCTGTGGCAGATTATCTCAATTATGTTAATTGAGGTGAGAAGACCTGCCCACTGTGGGTGGCACTATCCTCTAGGCAGGAGATCCTGAACTGAATGAATGTAGAGAGGGGATTGAACACTTGTAGGCATGCATGCATTCATTTTCTCTTTGGACGTGACGATTTGCTTCAAATTCTTGAGTTGGCTTCTCCATAGTGATGGACCATAAGTGTTGTTTAGTAATTTTTTTCAAGATTACAAGCTTTCCTCTTGGAGGGAAGCTTGTTAAGACATGGAATTGTTTAAAGGGAGGTGAAGGAACAGGATGGTCTAGGCAGTGGTTCTCAACCACTTAATGCTGTGACTACTACAGCATAGGTTCTCATGCTGTAGTGACCCCATCATAAAATTATTTTTGTGTAACTAGTTTTGATACTGTTATGAATCATAATGTAAATATTCAATATGCAGGATATCTGATATGCAACCATGTGAAAGATCCATTTGACCCCCAAAGGAGTTGTGACTCATAGGCTTGGAACTGTTGGTCTATGGGTATGTGAACATTCTGCAGGGAATTTCATTAAGCTAAAGGAAGTAAACAACTCAGTAGCTTCAGGAAGTAACTGAAACTGATCAGAGTCACTAGGCCCCACCCTTTCCAAGCAAATTTTAGCAATAAAGACTGCCTAAGACAGTCTCAGACTAGCTGAACCTCCTTGAAGAAGCACAGACCAGCCTTGCTGCCAGGACAGGCTCAGACTAGCTGAGATGACTGAAATGGACACTCTCCAGACTACTGAGCTGCCTATAGGTTATGTAGTGGGCTCCAGGTTTCCAGCTTTCACGAACTGTCACCCAATGCTGCTGTGGTGGATTTCAGTAATAGAACTGTCTTTGACTCATTTCTGCTCCTGTATGTAACCCCTTTCCCCTATTTATGTAAATAACACCAGTAAAACTGTTGGAGGATGCTTTTGTGCACTGTGTATTCAGACTCCGATTTCTGTGTTCAGACATCTGGTTGCAGTCCTGAGGATGACAAGGTCAAGCATCTCAGGTCTCAGTGTTATGTAAAAATTGTTTTCCATCACCTCTGATTGGTTAGTGAAGGAGATGATCAGTTAATAGGCTGGGTGGAAGAGATAGGGCCGGACTTCCTCAGTGGGGTCCCAGAGGAGACAAGAGTAGAGAAGGACCACGAGTAGAAGAAGGTATGGAGAGACCTTGAGCAGAGACTCCACGAGCAGGTCGATAAGGGAGCTTCCATGAGGACACATGTGGACCAGACTGAGCCAGGGCAAGACTCAGATGGAAGGTAAAGGACCACGTGGCTGGGAAATAGGCAGCCTTCGAGGGTTCGAATAGCTCAGAACCTGCCCAGCTTAGTGCCTTTATTTTGTCAATAAAAATATCCTGTTTGGGATATTTTCTTACAGCATCAGAAATGAAACTAGGACACCGTCTTTGATTGAATATGGAGACATTCCCATGAATCAAGTATGTCGGGGCAGGATACATGATAAAATCAACTCACATTTCTGTAGCATCTCAGATTTAAAATGCCTTTCTGTGCTGTGCTGGGCGTGAAGGTAATTGCAAGGGCTTACAGATTAATTGAGGAGGAGTTTTACAAGGCAAGGCGATTGATTTGACTTTGAGAGTGAACTCGGTGCTTGGTATTCAAATCTTCTGGGCCCACACCCGTTCCTTGGAGTCTTGCTGGCTTGCTGGTGACATTGACTTCTGAAGTTCAACTCTCTCGTGTCCGGCAGAGAGGGTAACTTTTCTGAGGCTGAGATACAGCACTGTTTTCAGACTTTACTTTTCTCATCCCACTGCACCGAG
The DNA here is from genome assembly GCF_011064425.1 of Rattus rattus. NCBI lineage: Eukaryota > Metazoa > Chordata > Mammalia > Rodentia > Muridae > Rattus > Rattus rattus. Next base: position 15,439,404 of record NC_046169.1, on the reverse strand, counting down.
AGAGATTGGGATAGCCCCTTGTGTTCTATGTGGCAGACAAAGGGGTCTCTGTTCTGTGGGGGGATTTCCACCTCCACCCAGGAGAGGTAAGTGCCATTTCCATTGGGAAAAACATCTCTTTCCGGTTCAGATGCCAGCTTCTTGCTGGCCTGGTTCCAGTGCAGACTAATTCTTTGTGGGTAGAAGTCATAGGCCAGACATCTGAATATTCTGTTTCTTCCTGGGGCCACATGGCTGGTGATTTTCACAGTGGGAGGATCTGCAGAGGGAGAAATTGTGCACATAGAGAGCTTAAGGTGGGCTTTTCCCTGCCATGTTTCTTTCGTTCCTAACCCCCTGGATGACCATCCAGTCTGACTTCTCCCAGAGACTTTGGGAAGTTCACGAAAGGCTGAGGCTTTGCCTAAGCTTTCCCTGTTGGGTTATATGGTATGTCCAGAACCATATGGTTATATGGTATGTCTCTTACTCCCTGCCTTTTGTTACGGTGTATTGACTTCAGATGGCAACTGATTGAGACAAAGGATTGGGGAGCTAGTTCAGTGGGTAAAGGGCTTGCTGCATAAATATGATGATCTGAATGTGAATCTCTAGAACACATGTAAAAGACATACATGCAGTCCTGTATGTCTCTATTCTCAGAGCTCATATATGGTGATGGGTGACAGAGACAGGGAAATACCTGGAAGCTGGTGGGTGGGCTAACCTGGTGTCTCAAACAAGGTGGAAGGTCAGTACCAACAGCTGAGGTTGTCTTCTGCTCTCTGCACATTCACCGTCATACATATATATGCATATACATACATACATACATACATACATAAATACATACACACAGCATACATACAGATACATAACAAAACAGAGAGACAGGATACATATATATATATATATATAATACATACCCACAGATAACAAAATATAGAGATAGAATACATATAAAATGTATGCATACATACAAATATACAAACATCATACATTCACACAGATAATGAAACAAAGATTATATAGCCCAGGATGTCCTTGAACAGATATCCTTGCTCTGAGTGCTGGGATTACTGGCATGTACTACCATGCCCAGATTTTGAGTGTCTTGAGTGTGCTTTATAGCTAACCCCACCGCTCCCTACTACCTGAATAACAGCCCAGTTCCTTAGTTCTGTCTGCAAGAGGCCTCACTGTATTGTATTTGGTATCTGAACTATGGAATTTGAGGACCCAGAAGCTGAGCCCCAGTTTATTCTTCATTATTATATTTTTTTGTACCTCCCACCTGATTTCTGAAACAGGGTCTAGCTGGCCTGGTACTTGTCATGTAGGCTGGCCTTGAACTCATCACAATCCTCCAGCCTCAGCTTTCTGAGTGCTTGAATTACTGCATGTGCTGCAAAGTGGAGGTTATTCAGGGAATGCTGCCATTGAGCTACGTTCCTGACTTTAAGTGCTGAGGATTGAATCCAGACTCCTGTACATGCCAGACGGTGCTCCACTGCTGAGCTCTCACTGGGGGATTCTAGTCAGGTGCTCTACCACTGAGCCACGCCCCCAGTCCCTCACTGGGGGATTCTAGGCAGGGGCTCTACCACTGAGCCACGCCCCCAGCCCCTCACTGGGGGATTCTAGGCAGGGACTCTACCACTGAGCCACACCCCCAGCCCTTCACTGGGGGATTCTTGGCAGGGGCTCTACCACTGAGCCACACCCCCAGCCCTTCACTGGGGGATTCTAGGCAGGGGCTCTACCACTGAGCCACGCCCCAAGCCCCACACTGGGGGATTCTAGGTAGGCGCTGTACAATTGAGCTATCCCTCTGGCTTTTCTGACCTAAAATTTTAATGAATGTTCCTTTTGGCTCTCATGTCATGCATTCAAAAGAAATGACTCCTAGTACATGAAACCTGGAGGATGAAGGGACTAGAAGGGTTTATGGGGCAACCTGCTATTGTCCCTTGCACTGAGATGACCTTGGTTTTCAGTTTAGTACGTGGAGTAGATCATAAAAGCAGTGTGTACCTGTTCGGTCCAGGTGAGATCTACTGTAGTTCAGGTACTTCTTCAGCATTGTAGGACACTCCTCCTCTAGGTATGCCTTGGCTCGCTGCACATAGACCTTTTCTGCCTCCCACTTCAGCTTGGTGTTTGCGGCTGCTGGGTCTAAGGGGATCCAGGCTGGGATTTCCTTGTTGAATTCGATGAAATCTTCTCCATCGTAGGCATACCTCCAGACTGCTCCACTACTTCTGTTATTTGTGATCTCACAACCAAACATTCCCTGAAAGGTGTGAGACCCTGTAGCCTCCCCAGCCCCACAGGGAGTCAGTTAGATGGATGCCAACTCCAGCTGAGTGACTTTCAGTTCCTGTATGCTTGGGACATCTAAACACTCAATTCTTTATCTTGGCAAACAGGTTGCTAGCCAGGCACAAAACCGAGGAGGAAACTACTTGGCTGGGCATTTCAGGCCGTTCTGAGAGGGAACACATTCTTTATAGTCAGAGAAGTTCCTGGGATAAGTTGTAGATAGATTCCAATTCTGTTTTTGTCTAACAGGGTCTCGTGTAATAGCCTCAGATACTCTAGGTACCAAGGGTGACTTTGAACTTCTGACCCTCATGTTTTCATCTCCCTAGTGCTAGATAGGATTATCTGGGTGTGTGACACTATACCCAGTTTTATACAGTGCCCAGAACTGAACCCAGAACTTCTTTTTTTTTTTTTTAATCTTTATTAACTTGAGTATTTCTTATTTACATTTCGATTGTTATTCCCCTTCCCGGTTTCTGGGCCAACATCCCCCTAACCCCTTCCCCTCCCCTTCTATATGGGCTTTCCCTCCCCATCCTCCCCCCTCATTACCACCCTCCCCCCAACAATCACGTTCACTGGGGAACCCAGAACTTCTTGAATGCTAGGTAAGCTCTCAGATTTGAAGCATTTTTACATCATTATTTCTAATGAACTTAGGTGTTTTAGTGGATGGTGAATTCTTCAGAATTAAACACAATCACACCGGATTCCATTTTCAAGTTAAATAGGAATTATTTGTGGTTTCTTTCAGATTGTCGGAATTCTTACTTGTCAGGTTTATATTGCATCCAAATCATTGCTCTATACATAATTGAGTCATTCCCCTCCTTTCAGTGGTTAGTAGCTTATTCCTCTGTTTAGTTTTGAGACAGGGCCACACTTTATAGCCCACACTGGCCTGGTTCTCATCATATAACCCAGCAATCTCCTGTCTCAAGTTTTCTGGATGCTGGGATTACTGATAAGCCACCATCCTCTAAACCTGTTTGGTGTTTACTCCAAGTCTCTGAAGCCTTCACCCCCTTGCCCAAGAACAATGATGCTTACACAAAGTAACCGACCTACAACAGGTCAGTCTGAATACAACACCAGATATTTACTCTGTCCCGAGTGCTGTTGGCTCTAAAAGCTCTTAAGCTGTCCCGATTTAAATTCCAGACCTCTCTCTTGTTCACTCACCTGTTTTGTTGATTGAACTATGAAATTTACAGTTAAGTAAAATACTTAAAATTAATCCCTGAAATGAGAAGAGTAATAATCTTTGAAGATGTTATTTTGACCATTAAATGTGTTCACACCTGAGCCTGGTACAGAGTTAAGTGCTCAGTAAGTGCAAGTTACTGTTAATTAATTAAGTAATTGTGGTGAGTGTGTGTGTGTGTGTGTGTGTGTGTGTGTGTGTGTAGTATAAGCACATGGTTGTGTATGCAGTTATGTGTACCCGTGTGTACACACTCAGAGTCCAGAGGAGGACACTGAGAATTCTTCTCTATTGCTCCCCACTTGGGTCGTGTTGAATCTGATTCCCTCTCAAGGGAGTCAGGGTATGGAGATGAAATGTCACTGGTGCCTGCGTAGGAAGGAACTGTGATACCACTTCCTTGTAGTGGCTCTCAACCTTCCTAAGAGTGCAACCCTTTAATACAGTCCCTCATGTTGTTGTCACCCCAACTACAAAATTACTTTGTTGTCACTTCATAACTGTAAATTTGCTACCACTATGCTTTTTAATGTAAATATCTGATGTGTCTTGTTTTACTCTGTGGAATCCTTTCCACTCATACTCATGGACTGCATCAGATAACACACACACACACACACACACACACACACACACACACACACACACACACACACACCCTCACTGGGCTCTCTGACCTGTACTGTCCTCGTAATAGTCCATGATGTCTTTCAGGGTCACGAGGAAGATCTCCTCCCTGGCTCTCTGAAGCTGGCTCTCCTTCTCCCAGTCCTCCATTCCTTCCACATGGCTCCAGGGTTCCACGGGCTCTGCCTTCCCACTGTTGCTGTTGTAGTGGAAGAAGGCCTGATCATTGAGAAATGCGGTGGCTTGAAACCTCGGGAGGCCTTTGCTGGGCCTGGACAACCCGGTGTAGAGGAAGATCAGAGAATAAGACCCTGCAGAAGGAGAGGAGATTGTGAGGGGTGGGGTTTATACTCTTGCTGCCAGTCTCACGCCATGGGAGGTTTACGCATGTGAAGGGTTCTTCCTTTCTTCAGGATGACATGCCAGAGCTTATTCTGTGTTGTCTCTACACTGTATCCTCTACTTTGCATATAAAATTATTTTTGTTGGGGTTGGGGATTTAGCTCAGTGATAGAGCGCTTGCCTAGCAAGTGCAAAGCCCTGGGTTCGGTCCCCAGCTCCGAAAAAAAGAAAAGAAAAAAATTATTTCTCTCTCTCTCTCTCTCTCTCTCTCTCTCTCTCTCTCTCTCTCTCTCTGTGTGTGTGTGTGTGTGTGTGTGTGCACAGTGAACAACCTCATTCCCCATCCTGGAACTGATGTGGCTCCCCCTGGTCCCCTGCTGTCTTCTCTCCTAGAGGTTCTTGCCTTATGTCGCTGCCAAGGAAAGTCCTGGTTTCCTCACAGAGTCTTCTAACCTGCCTCTGCATTTTCCCCTGGGATCTCTTCCTCCAGAGTCAGACAAATGTGTCCAGCCCGTGGAAGAAGGGGAAGGGAGAGAGTAGAGGAAACTCTATGGCCCTTATTCAATTCCACTGTCTGACTCTACTGTAAGAATAACACACATCTACCACTTACTATGCAGACCTCCACCTCACTGATAGTAGTAATGGGTTTGCAAAGTTGCCGGTTATAATTGTTCATCCTTCTAGAAGCCTTCAGGAACTCACTGCATTAAATAAGACCTTAAAGGATCTGAGGACGAGCAGTGTAGTTCACTTGATACGGTGCTTGCTATGCATGCACGAAGCCTACAATAAAGGAAGATCTACAAAACAATCTAGTATATGACATATAGCCTTGAACTTTTGAACCTCCTGCCTCCAGCTCCCTTGTGTTGGGATTATAGGTGTGAGATACTTGGTTTATGTGGTGCTGAGGGATTGAGCCCAAGGCTGTCTGCATGCATAACAAGTATCCTATCAAGTGAGCCACACCACTAGCTCTCAGATTCATGCTCTTTAAGGCCTTATCTACCACAAGTCTCGAATACTCATAGGTGAGCAAAGTCAATTGGCAACTTTACAAACCCGTTAGCACAAGATATATGAGAATCCCAGGTACACAAAGGGTTCTTCTTGTGGCCCAACATTTTGTTTTCTGCCTTCCCTTTGTTCCCCTCCCAATCTTCCTTGGTTTTGCTCACTCACCAGTCTCCTGAAGGACTGCAGGACCCAGAAGGAGAGGCAGGGACAACAGGACAGGCACCATTGCTACTGTAGTGCCCAGGTGGACAATCTACACAGGAAACGAGGTTCTTGCCTTGAGGCCTGGCATCCTGCCCAGGGGAGGCGATTCCACAGCCAATGAGAGAGGCTAAAGAAATTCCTCCCCAGAAAGCAATGAAAAGAGCTACATAAACAGGCTGGGCAGAGGTTTGGTCATGGAGTTCACACACAGGAGCGCAGAAAGCCAATCTAAGGATCATGTGTGTCCCTCAGATAAAGTACATAAGTGGGTGGAGTGGGGTGGAGGTCTGTGTAGTAAGTGGT